>NC_085137.1:277042940-277295526 GCF_035046485.1 Aedes albopictus | reverse complement strand
TGGTAAAACACACTAAAATTATATTGCTCAACCATGTCTCCGCGAGTCTAACGAGTCTGGAATAACAAAGAGGAGAAACGTCAAAATTGGAACAGCCGATTTGCTGTCATCCCCATAGTTCCAATCGAGCAGGAGACCTGTCAAAACGACCAGGATTCGCCACTTTGGTATACTCGAGACACTTTACGCGAGTCTATGGAATCTATAGTGTCTATAGTTTGGTGGACTTTTATGGCCATATTTGCTAATTCTACGCGACAGTTCATTTTCGAGCAGTATTGGCGTCAATTTAGCGCAATGTAAACACTTTTAAGCAGACAATAAATTAAGCATGACAAAATCAGAAGCTTCTGAATTCGGTGCTAAAACTAGTGGACAATAATGAGGATATTAGATTGTCCGACACAATTAGCATCATGTAAACGGTCTGCTAGACGAATTGTCAGCTAATTATGCCATCACGCCAATTTTATTGGCAGATAGGGAAGTGTTTACATTACGATAGTTTGGTACCAACACAGTCGGACAATTTATTGTCCCATATTTAGCAGCTAAATTTTTAGCGGCAATGTAAACGATACTAGCGTGGAATAAATTGTCCGACAGAATATTGTCACGTATTATTATCTGTTATAATATTCTACCTTGTATTCAAAACCCTTGTTTTCCTTTACCAGTCCATTATGCTCATATGTCATTGATACCATGATACACAGTAATAAACTGGCATTCATTTGTTATCGTTGCTGTGATCAACACGCGTTCTTACTCTGTGCGACTATTCGAAAACACAACAGTTGGCGACGAAAGAAGAAGAAGAACCTACACACCAAATTTTGATTTTTTCATCCAGCAAAACTAATTGCTGGAACGTGATCAGCAAACTGTAGTTTGCCGAAAATTCAGTAATAATAGATGAAGCGTCAGCAAAATTAGAAATTGCTGAACATCAGCAAAAGAGTTGTCAAACACTTAGCATTCCTCCCCAGCCATTTTCCTTGACACATTTGCGCGCTCCTGCCTGAGGCACTGCACGAGCTGGAGGACGAGGAAATCACCTGAAAAAGTTTAAATTTTCATCTTAATTTACACTAAAATGGATTGCACTACTTCAATAATGAGCCTTCATCGAATAAACTTACCTCTTATTATCAAAAATCAAGTTCAACCGAACATTTTTATACATTTTTATTTCGGCTGAGAAGAAAAAAAATACAAAAAAATTCGGCCGGATTCGAGCTCAGACAAAATTGCTGAACGTCCAGCATAACAAGCTGTCAAGATGCATTATTGAAAAACCTGCAAGAAATATTTTACTGAATGGATTACTGGTTTTACAGCATGTCAAAAAGCAGCAAAATTTTGCTGGTTTCCAGCGAAATAAAAATAGTGTGTACGAAGATTCGGCCGATTGCAGCCGTTTGGCTGGTGCTACGTAGCGGGGCCGATCGCCGGAAAAGAATTTGGACATACGAAGTTGAGGTTACGTGTTTGCTGAGGTGTTGGTTGCTGCTAATTGCTTTCTGCTACGACGCGCCCGAATAAAACGGTATGACACAGAAATTGTACAGGATATCATTTTCCAATTATTCGTGTTATCATAAACTGGATTATAAACCGACGATTCAACGAATCATATTAATGATAGCAGTTATCGTTCACAGAGTTTCAATGATTGACTGAATGGGTTGTTAAGTATCGTTCCCATTCAAAAATGCTCATTTTCTCGAACAAAAATTTTGTGGATAGATTAGTAGTATAATCACTGTATCATAAACTTTATGATACAGTGAATAATAAACATTTCACAGATCTGCTTTATCGACCCGAAAAAAGTGCACACCCCTGCGGGCATTTCTCTGAACCTGTCAACTATGTGTATTATTGAGTGAATCGTTGTTTATTTTTTCGCTTGTTTTTTGTCATGCTTTGGAAAATCTATGTGATAGACGGAGTTGCTGCATCAATCTTCGCGCGGTGTGTGCTACATGGACCATATTCGATTAGGGCTCGCGGGTGGTTTGAAGACAATGATGTTCTTGAAGTGAATTGATGTGAGCTGTAAGAAAAAAATCTGGTGTCTGGAAGAAGTATAAGAAAAAACTCCCGAAAGAACACCGACCGGAACCAAGTACAGTGACGATTCGTTCGTTAAGAGCTCGTTAGATGGGCTGTCTCGATGGTTGAATGTTCACTGGTTGGGGCAAAACCCAACTAAAAAGCACTGTCAATGTCAAAATAGATGTCAAAACGAGTTTGACGTCTGACCGCCGTCGCATCACAGCTCCTGTATACAGAACGTTTACGCAAGTATGTGAGTGTTCCGTGACGTATTGCGCGCAAACCCCAACATTTTATTCCCACCTTTGGGTTTCCGCGCCGAAGACCCAGCGCCAAATTCGGCGACAAAGAAAACTGACAGCAGTCGCCGGACAGTTGGCAATCCTGATATTTGACGGCGGCCGCCCGGTAGTCATGGGAGTGGATTGTTGTCACGCAAATAGATCTTTTCGCTGGAAATACATGTGTATTGAGTTATTGTTGACAGATTTTCTGCAGTGTTAGTGTGAAATTCAGCGATTTTCTGTATCGCGTAAGCCTTCGCTGGAAGAAAACGTCATGTTGCTCATCGAAGCAAGGAAAATTTTCAGTGAAAAAAGCAATATTTCTCGTCACTTGCGTGTGTCTAGAGCATTTTGATCAGTTGTCAGTTGCCCCAACGAACGAACACGATTCGCTAATCGGGGCGCAGTCGTGACCCAACCAGCGAATCTGGACTGTAAAGAATCTTCTATGGATTCCACCAGTGGCCTAGCATGCGGAGTCCGAGGCGGAGTCGTTACAATGAAATTGACTATTGAAGGTAAACAAAACAGTTTGCTTGAAATCATTTAACATACAATCGACGGACGCACCGACTGAGAGAGAGCAGCCGCCGTATTAATAGTGCTTGATTTTCGTTGAAATTACAAGCTATTAGCTACAAACACTATCTTTAGCATGTTTTCCTCATGCATCAACACTCACAATTTACAGTAAAAATACAAAAAGTGATTTTGGAGAATACATTGGGAGGAAATCGAACTATTCAAAATGATTCCAGTATCATTGCATGTATCATTATCATACATGTTATATTACTTGCAAAGTATTAAATAATCACATTTTTTCAATTCTAATAATTTGATTGCAAAACTATCATTACTTGTATCATTATTATTCCACGAATAACCACTCTATAATATGAACGATTCCATGTATATTATTTTTCTACTCGGGCGGGCTGTACATTGCCGTTTTGCTGCTGCGTTGTTGAGTGTTTTGATGCTGCCAGGTTGGACCCTGTTTTATTGCTGCTACTGCTGATTGCGCTGGATGTGAGTGATGGCTAATCCGACGAATGTTGCTGCTGCTGCTGCTGCCGGAAATGCCGCCGGAGCGGGGATTCCACCGACGTTTAATTTCGAACCCTTCGATAGAACGAAAACAAAGTGGGGCCGTTGGGTGAAACGGCTGGAAGGTGCAATGCGACTGTTTGGTGTGAACAACAACGTCATGCAAAGTGTACTACACACTGAACTTTTATTGCCGGGCTCAGTTATCGAATTACCGAATTATCAACTGCTGAGCTCTCGGTGATCACCTCGGTAATCAAGTTCGACTACCGATTACTCGGTATTACGTTAGATCTGACAAAATGTCAAAAATCACTGAGCTGCTTCGTCAAATTATTACTGAATACTTTGTAGAAAAAGTACCGAGTATTCAGTAATTTTAAATTTCAACGATTTTACAATTTACCGAGCACCTCAGTATTTGTTTTACAGATTTCCGTAAATGTTTAACCGTAATATCGGCAAATGATGCGAAATTAAGGAAAATTTGAGAAAAATGCAACGATAAATAAATACTCAAAGTAAATTTCATTTTTATTCTCATAAAGCGATCAATATGTGTAATGCTTAACGATGAATGATGCCATGAAACAAAACCAATCACATGATTATTAAATTTGCATTCTGCAACATAACAAAAATCTCAGATTCCGGAGGAGGACTCAGTCTAGAGAAGTTTTGAGTTGTTCGGCTCCCTCCGCAGATCGTCGGGTCCTCGGTCGGGTCAACAGATATACGAGCGCAAGGAGTTGCGGCGTTCAAAAAATTCCATTTTTACAGATGTAGCACTTTCCCGTTAACAGCAACATCTAGTTGAACCAGCAATCCTGAAACTGAACGAGATGGTTTGTTGTAAGTTTTTTAACTTACATCAATGATTGTGCAAACTTACCAAATTATTCTGTATTACTTTTTAAAACATTTTGGACCAAAACCACAGCCGAAAACCAGCAACTTTGATAAAATAGTGGCGTCCAAGCGCACCACGCCGGGACACACTCTGACTATCATTTATAAATACAAATGGCGTCACACAAGTACACCAGGAACTGAGGCCTCGGTTAAGGTTTTGAAGAGTATTCAGCACTTTTTTACTGATTGTACGGTACTCTTATTTACGGAGCAAACTAGAAGTACCGAATAACGCAATATACAATGTTAACCGGTACTTTTTATTACTGATATTTGTAAAAAATATTTTGTTTTGCAGGTGATCGGTAAAACTAATTACTGAAATCGGATAATTGTTCAAAAGTTTACTGATTCCTCAGTATAAATTAACTTTTACAGTTTGAACTCAGCAAAAATTATTACCGAGGTGGAATTCGAGATTTTAGTGTGTACTGCACTACATGGGCTCGGAGACATAGGGTAACGGTTGAATTTTGGACCCCTAGAGGGCATTAGTTTGAATTTAAGTGAAAATCAAACAGATTCAGACGGTATTTACACGTAATGATGATGTTGGTATGTTTGTAAAAGCCTCCATTGACCGTTAAAAATACCCACAAGGTCATTTCTAACTGAAAATTTGATGAAAATAACTGATTTTTGAAGCATCAGTTTTCACTGTTTTGGACACCCCAATATATTTTGGACCCTGTTCAGTATATATTTTGGACACCCAGTGTTTAAACTCGTTTGAAACTATTTTGGAAGAATTTGCCGCTTGAATATGCTGGATCACATCCCATTTACTTGATTGACAAAGGCTGATTAGACGAACTTTGCGAATTTAATGCGCTAGAATGATAAACGTTTTTGTTTACATCTGCAAGTTTCCTCAGCACCGCAATCTCTTTTTGTAAACATGAGGCGACACTCGCGCGGATGACGAGATTGTTAAAAATTAATTTCAAGGCAAATAAAGATATTTCCAGTAAGGAAATGATTGCTGCCCGTGCAGAGCAATCTTATTTAGCGAATGATTCTAAAAATGTTCGTCATCTCATCATTAAATCGGTGTAAGTTGTGATAATACGACCCAGGGGGTCCAAAATATATGGGGGTCCAAATTATATTGGTTGCCCTACAACATCCTTGCGGATAATGTGTCTCCCGACGAGCCGGAGAACCAGACATATCAACAAATCGTTGACGTGCTTGGGAACTATTACGATCCGGAACCTCTCGAGATGGTAGAACTGTGGAAGTTCAGATCCCGGACACAAATGGAAGGGGAATCGATTGCGGAGTTCATCACGGCGCTGCAACGTGAGGCGAAATACTGCAAATTCGGCGACTATCTGCAGAATGCGCTGCGAAATCAGCTGGTGTTCAGGCTTCGCAACCAGCGTATCCGGTCGCGTCTAATCGAGGAAAAGGCGTTGACGTTCGACAAGGCGAAGGACATTTCACTTGCGATGGAGGCGTCCGGTGAAGGTGCTGAAGTTCTCAACCGGAAGTTGCATGAGCTGAATCTGATTGACAATTCCGCTCACCACCAACGATCGTCGACGAGCAAGGTAACTAACAATACTAACAAAACGTGTTACCTATGTGGTAGTGAGACGCATCTTGCAAACGTCTGCCGACACAAAGATACTGTTTATGGATTTTGCCGAAAGAAGGTGTTCAGTGCGGAAACCACACTGAAGATGGTTAAGTCTAGCAGCGCGAGCGGCAGTGAGTAGAAGAGCGCATCCCCCGGTAGACCGTCATGCGTAGCAGCAACCAAAACATCAGCAGCCCGGCAGTACGGCGACGAAGCGGCGATTGGCTATGTGGTGAGATGACAACAAATGAGAGAGAGAGAGCGACATTGACGGACGACTGCGAGAGCGACGAGAGAGAGAAGAATCACCGATGTCAAGTCGGCAGCGTGAGCGACTATCATCGATCTGAGTTCTCTTCGAAGGTTGAGTTACCACCATCGACAAGGCGCGTACAATCTAGTACGTTCTCGATAATTCCACGTGATTCGAGATCACGTGTTGGCTAGTATAAATATAAGGCGCGTAGCACGTTGAGGGAGTTAGTATGATTTGAACTGGCTAAGGTTCACAAGTGTAGTAACAGTGAAGAAAAGTGAAAGTGACTAAGAAGTTAAGTAGTGCTAAGTCAAGTCTTGTAAATAGTAGAGGAGAAAATGAAATACAGTGTGTGAAGTGAAAATAATTCTCTGTGGTTTTCATCACCGGAACGATTGCCTACTGCGTTGGATTTTCTACCCTGGTTTCCTGGCTGAGGACTATTCTACTACTGCTCCCGCTGCCTACTCCTGCTGCCTACGGCTCCGTTCTCGTGGGAACGTGAGCTTTCCCGCGACCAGTATTCTTCGTACAGTCCACTCCATACCCAACATAGGATTTGGTCCTTCGAGCCGGATTATTCTTCTGGTCACTGGTCGCTCGCCCTTCGGTTAACAGTTGGATACTGCCCGGGGGCTTGGAGTGTGGGAGCATTCGATTCATTGGATGTAGAAACACGAGGTGATTTGGATTTGGCATCGATTCGGTGGTGTAAATCGTAGAGGAACACAAGAACTAAGTGCAGTGCAAGCTATAAACTAGTACTGAAGACAGTGAACGTTTGAACTCAAGTGAAGTGATCTAGAAAGTGAAAAAAATGACGAAGAGAACTCCGTTGAAGCAACAGAACAACCCAAGCAACGAGGAGGATATGGAGCTTGGTACGTTAATCCACTTGCGAGGAATGGCTCAAGGCAATATAACACGGATAAAAAATGTGATACTGCAAAGCGATGTGGATGATCTGACGGTGAATCAAGTGAAGGTGTACATCAGAAAGGTGGAATCTTCGTATGCGGAGTATCATACCCATCATCAGCAATTGATAGCTCGTTTGCCTGCGGACAAGCGTCAAGAGCAGGATGAAAAGTTCATACAGTTCGAGACTTTGCATGAGCAAGTTTCCACAGTCCTGGACACCTGCCTCGAGACCCTTGCAGCGAATGCAGTACCCCAGCAGCCCAACAATCAACAACCTATCGTTATCCAACCGTCGTTACCTCGAGTGATTCCAACGTTTGATGGACGATACGAGAATTGGGAGAAATTTAAGGTAATGTTTAAAGATGTTGTGGACGGATCCAATGAGCATGCTCGTATCAAGCTATACCATCTTGAGAAAGCTTTAGTTGGAGACGCTGCCGGACTGATTGATGCAAAAACAATCAGTGACGGTAATTATGACAGGGCATGGCAGTTACTCGAAGAACGCTTCGAGGATAAGCGAAGAATGATCGACTTGCACATTGGAGGTATACTTGGCGTTAAGAAACTGAGCAAGGAAAGCTACACGGATCTCCGGGCGTTGGTAGAAACATTCGAAAATCACATCGAAAATCTGAAGTTCCTAGGAGAGCAATTCACTGGAGTCTCCGAAAGGTTCATCATCTACATCGTAGCTCATGCGTTGGACGACGATACTAAGAAGCTTTGGGAGGCAACCGTGAAGCGACGAGAACTACCAACGTACAGTCAAACAATAGCATTTCTAAAGGAGCGTGTCTCGGTACTGGAGAGGTGCCAGACATCAGACGACTTTGATCGACAACGACAGCAACGACCAGCGGTTGCAAAATCCATCAAGCCTCCTCAAAGGAGTAATGCGGCTACAGCGGTGGAAAATCCGGAACCGAAGTGTGAGTTTTGCAATGAGAATCATCTGTCTTTCAAATGCTCCAAGTTCAATGAATCAACGGTGAAACAGCGTATGGATCTAGTAAGGGAGAAAAACGTATGTTTCAACTGCTTGCGAAAAGGACACCGAGTAACAGACTGTTTGTCGGAGCGATCATGTACCAAATGTGGAAGGAGACATCATACATTGCTACATTCTGTTGACGGCCCAGTTGATTCCAAGGTATCAAACATCATCGATGGAAATAGCAGCCAATCTGAAGCAGCGAGAGCAACACCTGTACCCACACCACGTGCGAGTCGAATGGTACACGAGCAGTCATCGAATGCAGCAAATCCGGAACGTCCACAGGAACCAGTTAGCCAGGCACTGCTTTTCACTGCCCTCGTGAACGTGCTGGATCGAGACAATCGACCTTACCAGTGTCGCGCACTGCTGGATTGCGGATCTCAGGTAAGTTTTATTACCCAGTCCCTAGCACACGCCCTTAACGTAGAAGTGGAACAAGTTAATCTTCCAATAACTGGTATTGGCAGCGTAAGATCAACCATTAAGCAAAGATGTACTGTGTCCGTTCAATCCAGGTGTAACGATTTTGCATTTGATTTGCATTGTCTTGTTTCCCCTAGGATTACAGGGGAACTACCGAGTATGGAAATTCATTCGAGTAGCTGGAACTTTCCTCGTTTCAAGTTGGCTGACCCTTTGTTCTATAAACCACATGAAATCGATATGCTGATCGGAATGGATTGGTTCCTTGATTTGTTGAAGCCAGGGTTTGTGAGACTTACTGATGATTGTCCGCGGTTACAAGACTCCCAACTTGGGTGGTTGATTGGTGGTAGGTTTATTGACCTACCTTTCTCTGGTGTTGGGCTCCGGTCGAATCCGGTGGTTGAGGATCCAGTGGGAAAGCTGGTCCAGAAATTCTGGGAGATTGAAGGTGTCTCTGCAGATTTTGTTACAAATACAGAAGAGGAAGAATATGAACGTCTTTTCCAAGAGACTTATCGTCGTCAGTCCAATGGTCGATATATGGTCCAGTTACCGTTGAAGGATAGTGTGATTCAGCTTCCGGATTCGAGAACTCAGGCTTTAAGACGATTTTATGCACTAGAGTCTAAATTACAACGTCAACCAAACCTGAAAGAGCAGTACGACTCGCTTATGGATGAGTATGAGTTGCTCGGTCATTGTAAGGAAGTGTTCGAAGCTGATGATGATCCAAATATGCAAAAATGGTATCTTCCACACCATGCTGTTGTGAATCCATCAAAAACCACAACTAAGTGTAGAGTAGTATTTGATGCGTCGTCTAAGGTAGCCGGTACTTCTTTAAACGATGTTCTAATGGTGGGCGCTGCAGTACAGAGTGATTTGATGTCCATTGAGCTTCGGTTCAGAATGCATCGATACGTGATGAGTGCTGATGTGTCGAAGATGTTTCGGCAAATAGACGTAGATTCCCGTCATAGCCCATTGCAGAGAATCTTCTGGCGAAAGTCTCCTACCGATCGTCTTCGAACACTTGAGCTTACAACCGTAACTTATGGTACCGCTTCAGCGCCCTTCTTGGCCACACGAACGATGTTGCAATTAGCCAGAGATGAACGAGACAATTATCCTCTGGCAGCTGAGATAGTTGAGAAGAATGTTTACGTAGACGACGGCTTGTTTGGGTCTAACAGCTTTGAAGAGGCATGCGAGATGCAACGCCAAGTCATTGCGTTATTCAAATCTGGTGGTATGCATTTGCATAAATGGTCCTCAAACGATCCTCGATTACTTGAATCAATTCCTTCGGGGGACCAAGATTCGCTGGTGGTTGTAGGTGATTGCGAAGCCAATGAGATCATTAAAACACTTGGTTTAATGTGGAATCCCAAAACGGACGAATTTGTCTTTCTAACACAGCCACCACCGAATTTTGAGACACCTACGAAGCGACAAGTTCTATCGACTATTGCAAAGATATTCGATCCGTTAGGGCTAATATCACCCGTGATCATAATCGCCAAAATTCTAATGCAGCGTCTCTGGATAAGTAAACTTAAATGGGATGAAAGGTTAGATGATCAGCTTTGCTCGGAATGGCAACATTTTTTGACATGTCTGCCTTGTCCGGAACAAATTCGCATCCCAAGACATATCGTGTCCCCACATGCAATTTGCTATGAGTTGCACGGATTCTCCGATGCCTCGGAGATGGCATACGGTGCTTGTGTGTATATCCGCTCACTGAATTCTGATGACACAGCTGTGGTAAAACTTGTCGCTAGTAAGTCGAAAATTGCACCAATTAATCCTGTTTCAATTCCTAGGAAGGAGCTGTTGGCAGCATTGCTTTTAACGAAATTAGTTTCAAAGGTTGTGAGTGCGTTGGATACGGTAACATTCACCAAAATTCAGTTGTGGTCCGACAGTCAAGTAGTGTTGGCATGGCTACAGAAACCTTTGAATCGGCTCCAAGTCTTTGTGCGTAATAGAGTCGCCGAAATCGTTTCTCACAACGAGTATATTTGGAGTTATGTGAATACACGAGAAAATCCTGCAGACATTGTCTCAAGAGGGCAATGTGCCAAAGAGCTAGCTCAAAACGATCTATGGTGGAACGGCCCAAAGTTTCTGAAGTGCCAACTTTGAAGTTGAAATTCCTGCTGGATTGCCTGAGTCAAGTATACCTGAACTGCGAAGTGAGATTGCTGTACATGTAGTCATGAGCTATGAAGACTTTCCGATATTACTAAAATATGACTCGTTTAGGAAAACACAACGCATTATTGCCTACGTCCTGCGATTCATTTCCAATGTAAGGCGAAAGAAGGAAGATCGAGTGTTGTGTCCGTTTCCCACAATTGGTGAACTACGTGACTCGTTGTATAGAATCATTGGTGCGATTCAACATAAGGAATTATCAAAGGAGGTAGAATGTGTGAAGACTGAAGATCCTAATCATAGACTAAACAGCTTGAAGCCATTTTTTGATAATGACTTACTTCGCGTTGGTGGACGAATTCGCCATTCACAGCTTCCGTATGATGTGAAACATCAATTAATCCTGCCGGATAAAAATATTCTCTCTAAACGTCTAGTAGCTGCCATACACCGGGAAAATCTCCATGTTGGTTGTTCCGGAGTCATCAACATCCTCCGCCAAAGGTTCTGGTTAATTAATGCGAGGTCAACAGTTCGAAGCATTGTAAGGGGTTGTGTTACATGTTTCAGAGCCAATCCACAAACCTTGGATCAACTAATGGGAGATTTACCCTCCTACAGGTTGCACGCTGCTCCGACGTTTCAGAGAGTAGGTCTTGATTTTGCTGGGCCTATCATGATCAAACAAACAACTCGTAAGGCCAGCCCGATAAAGGGGTATATTTGTGTTTTTGTTTGTATGATTACAAAGGCTATCCATTTGGAAGCCGTTGAAAGCTTGTCAACCGAAGCTTTTCTAGCTGCCTTTCATCGCTTTGTGTCTCGAAGAGGAATTCCTCATGAAGTGTTTAGTGACAATGGCACAAATTTCAAGGGTGCTAAATCCGAATTGCACGAGCTTTACCGGCTGTTTAAATCTGAAGCCATTCATCGAGGAATTTTCGAAATCTGTCAAAGCAAGGAAATAGAGTGGAGGACTATCCCGCCCAATGCCCCACACTTTGGTGGCATTTGGGAGGCCGGTGTAAAAAGTGTAAAGTCGGTTTTAAAAAAGGTATGTAAGTCCGCATCGCTCACAATTACTGAATTCTCGACCCTTCTGTGTCAAGTCGAAGCAATTCTTAATTCAAGACCCTTGTATGCGCATTCAAATGATCCTCATGATCTTGAAAGCTTGACACCAGCACATTTGATGATTGATCGTCCCCTTATTGCCGTTCCCGAGCCTTCGTACGATAACATACCGGAGAACCGTTTATCCCGTTGGCAACGAATCCAACAACTGCGTGAACATTTTTGGAAGCGTTGGTCATCCGAATACATTGCAGAGTTGCAAACGAAATATAAATGGGCCAAACAGAGGGCTAACATTCAATTAGGTACAATCGTGCTTCTAAAGGAGGACAACATTCCTCCTCAATATTGGAGAATGGGTCGAGTAGTTAAAGTTTACCCGGGTTTAGATGGTCTTATAAGAGTGGTTGATGTTTTCACCAAAAACGGTACATTTAAAAGGCCCATTCATAAACTTGCTCCGTTGCCAATACTTGATAATTCCACTTCTGATAACATTCTATAGTAATAAGGCGTGATGCACCTCCTCGCCGGGAGTATGTTCAGTGCGGAAACCACACTGAAGATGGTTAAGTCTAGCAGTGCGAGCGGCAGTGAGTAGAAGAGCGCATCCCCCGGTAGACCGTCATGCGTAGCAGCAACCAAAACATCAGCAGCCCGGCAGTACGGCGACGAAGCGGCGATTGGCTATGTGGTGAGATGACAACAAATGAGAGAGAGAGAGCGACATTGACGGACGACTGCGAGAGCGACGAGAGAGAGAAGAATCACCGATGTCAAGTCGGCAGCGTGAGCGACTATCATCGATCTGAGTTCTCTTCGAAGGTTGAGTTACCACCATCGACAAGGCGCGTACAATCTAGTACGTTCTCGATAATTCCACGTGATTCGAGATCACGTGTTGGCTAGTATAAATATAAGGCGCGTAGCACGTTAAGGGAGTTAGTATGATTTGAACTGGCTAAGGTTCACAAGTGTAGTAACAGTGAAGAAAAGTGAAAGTGACTAAGAAGTTAAGTAGTGCTAAGTCAAGTCTTGTAAATAGTAGAGGAGAAAATGAAATACAGTGTGTGAAGTGAAAATAATTCTCTGTGGTTTTCATCACCGGAACGATTGCCTACTGCGTTGGATTTTCTACCCTGGTTTCCTGGCTGAGGACTATTCTTGGAAGGAGTAACCTACTCCTGCTCCCGCCGGCTCCGTTCTCGTGGGAACGTGAGCTTTCCCGCGACCAGTATTCTTCGTACAGTCCACTCCATACCCAACAGAAGGGACATTTGCAACGTGTTTGTCTCAGTACGCCACCGGACAGTAAATTCAAGAAAAACGATAATAAGAAATTGAAAACTCATCTGGTCGAGGAGGGGGATGAAAATGATAGCGATTCTGGGGACGAAACGATCGATGAGATCTGTGTCATTGATGTAAGTCATGAGAATAAACCGTTGTCGAAAATCTACATACAGCTTAAGGTAAATCAATCACTGATGAGGTTTGAGGTGGATAGTGGGTCACCTGTGTCGCTGGTAAGTGCTACTGACAGGGCGAAATATCTCACAAACCTTCCGCTTAATGAAACAAATACAAAATTGCGTAGTTATTGTGGTGGTCAAATTAAAGTTCATGGTACCGTCGATGCCACTAGACCACGCTAATTTGTACCAAAGAATGAGGCTTGGTATTCATTCACTGTATCGCTCAACCGCAATCAATGAACCATTAACCAATACTAATATAAACACATAGGGTTACCATACTTACGCTCCACGATAGGTATCACATCCCCTTTCTATAAATAAAATAAATTATTATTTAAATACTTTTGTTATGGAACTAGATGTATTTTACTTAGAGCTTGATAATTATTTTCATTTCTGGTATATTAGCACTTAAGACCAGTATTACGAAACTAGTGACTTACGATTACGCTGAGAACGACGTAGAACTGCAGGTTATTTTTTTTATTCTTAATCACTTAACCTAATTTACAGCTCTTTTGTCCACTTGGGCACTACGTGAGCGATTCCAATTGGACGCTGCACCTAAACTTTTGTACAGCGCCTACATGTATTCTATTCTAATTCAACTATATCGAACTGGTGCCTTGTGCTGCTTCAACTTTTCTACCCTGTCCACGGTAGAATGATGAGCACGATGATGCTGGTGGTTGGCTGCTGTTCCTTTTCCAGTCCAATTGGGGGTCGTCCATTATGAGTTGCGGTTCGCCGATATCCAAATTCCGGGTCCGTTAGAGCTATATGCTCCGAAGAGGGTCAGGTGCCAGCTGCTCTCGGGGGGAAGAGCAACTGACGAAAAATTGCAAGTGCCGGGGCTGGGTTCGAACCCATGACCATCCGCTTATGAAGCGAACGTGTGGACCACTGCGCCACGGGCCCCGATAAGAACTGCAGGTTCTATGCGTTCTTCTTCTGAAGAATGATTATCCTGTCCAGTTACCGTACCTGAAATCTTTTTCAAGTGGGAAACATTCCTGTCGTACTCTTTGCCTGTAAAAATAATAATTAACGTCTTCGTTTTGGATTCAACATGAATTAAACGATTTACCTGTATCCTGTATTCATATTGATCCGTTCCGCTCTACCACCGTAAACTTCTCTTTAAGAAGTTGGTCGAGAGCTTGTTGGTTGGGTGTAGGTTGCGCATGAGTACCACATCGTCAGTGCCAATCGCACTGGGCTTTGACCTGCGCTTAGCATCTTCTCTCTCCTTTCCCAACGACTTCTGTACAGTGTCCTTATCTCTGTGTTCTGATGAAAGTCGCCGTTGACAAATCTTCAACCTCTGGAAACTTGAAACGAAGCCGTCGATTTTGGAGTAGCTCATTTGGAGATCTTCCGGTTGTGGAATGAGGTGTATTATTGTACATTTCTAAATAATGTGACATCTCGGATCTCAAGTCGCCATACAAAGCATTTGCTATCTTTAGCCGCTTGAGCAAAGATCGGTTCTGACGCTCTACCTCGCCGTTGGCCTGGGGCCAGTACGGGGTAGTATGATTCAGATGAATTCCCTTTACTTTGCAGAAATCGTCAAATTCTGTAGCGACAAACTGCTTCCCATTATCCAGGGTGATTGTACGTGGTACGCCCCAAAGTCCGAAAATTCTTGCCATTCGCTTAATAGTTTCTTTGGCTGTTATTGAAGTCATGATTTCCAAATCCACGTGTCTGCTAAAATAATCCACCACTGCCAAAATGTATTCCCCTGTCGGCAATGGTCCAAGGAAATCAATTGCAATGTCAACCCATGGTTTGTCGGGCAATGGTCTACGCTCCATCGGTTCCGGAGGATCGGGTATTTGTACAAGGCGGCATCCTTCACATTTCTCGCAGACTTTGACTACCTCTTGGTCCATGTTTGGCCACCAGCAACGGTCGCGGAGACGTCGCTTCATACATGACTGGCCGGGATGACCTTCGTGAGCTAGCAAAAGCATTCTCTCCCGAAGAATAGAAGGTACGACTAGTTTCGAACCACGCATGACCAAACCATTAGCGAAAGAAAGTTCACAACGAAACGCAGAATATTGCTTGACGATAGGAGAAGTCCAATCTTCTTTCATGATAGAAGACAGTACCGCTTGAAGCTCTGCGTCATTCTTTGTTGCCTCGATTACTTCTGAAATATCTATCGCTGCAGTTTCTTGGACAGTCCGAATTGCAATTTCAGTTTCGTTGTCATAATCCGCACTCGATTGTTCTTGTTGTAAAATTGCCAATGCGTTTGCAGCAATTCTCCGGATGTACACCTCCGATTCTTCTTGCCAAGAGGGATCTTTAACGTGAGAGCCAAGACGCGAGAGAGTATCAGCAATGTTCGACGATCCTTTTTTGTAGACAACCTTGAACCTAAAGGCTTGCAATCTAAGCATCCATCGTTCGATTCGCGCTGTCGGACGCGAATTTACCGTAATGCGTAACTGATTATGCGAGTTCTGCCTTGATGGATTTGTACTAGAACTGCACCGAGACCAACTCCAGAAGTGTCGGTTACTAGGATGGTGTGATCGGTTGGATCGAAATAGCCTAGGCAGTCAATATTTCCAATCAGATGTTTAAGGGAATCGAATGATTTCTGATGTTCCGAAAGCCAACAAAACTGATTTGAATTTTTCAGAAGTGCCCTCAACGGATGGCTCAAAGTTGCGAGATTCGGAAGAAACCTGGAGACGTAGGTCACAAGGCCGAGAAAGCTACGCAGTTCTTCTTTCGTACGTGGGGCTCGACACAGTAGCAGGGATTTCACCTTAGAATCGGCAGGTAGTACTCCATCTTCAGACATTTTATGACCGAGGAATTCAGTTTCCCTCCTCTTGAATTTGCACTTCTGGAGGTTGAGCGTTAAACCATGAGAGGCCAACACAGACAGCGTTTTCTTTACTGCTTCATCATGCTCCGCTTCAGTAGCACCTCACATAAAAATATCATCGATGAACACCACCGTATTCTTGCATTCAGCAAGGATGCTTTCCATAAGGTTTTGAAAAAAATCTGGTGCGTAATTGACTCCAAACAATAGACGTGTGTATCGAAACAAACCCCAATTCGTTATGAATGTGGTTATGTCTCTGCTTTCTTCGGCTAGTTCCACATGATGAAAAGCTTGCTGAATGTCTAACGTGGTGAAATATTTCGCTCCTGTAAACTTGGCCAGGAGGTCCTCAAATACCGGCAAAGGGTGGTTCAACCTCTGGATTGCCTGGTTAGCCCGCCGCATGTCCACACACAATCTTAGTTCGCCGTTGTCTTTCATAATAGGCACTAGAGGGGATACCCATGACGAGGGTTTAGTAACCCGTTCAATGATGCCCTTTTCCAACAGTTCATCTAACTTTATCTTGACTTGATCGAGAATCGGAATTGGACATCGTCGAAGCGGCTGGATGACAGGTGGAATGGTTCGATCAAGAGGAAGCACCAACTTTTGGGAAGACTTTAGTTTCTTCGACGCGACCAACGATTTCTTTGAAGGTACTGGGTAGTCCAACTCGAAGCACTCCTAACTTCTGGGCCGTGACTCTTCCTAAAAGTGATTGTTGGCCTCCCTTAATCACATAAAAAGTCGTGTTAGTCGAGATAACGTCAGGTCCATCTCTAATTTCGATCTTCGCATCGAATACTGTGAGTAGCTTCAATGGTACTCGCCCATATGCAAGAAACCGTTTAGAGGTATCATATCTTTGAGAGTGACACTCAACTTCTTTGAGTTTTAGTAGTTCCCGCGTGGTATCGTCGATTAGATTGTAGGTTGAGCCCGAATCTATCAGCATGTTAATGTCAACCCCTCCTACACGACAAGAAATAAATTCATCATCTTCATCAGTGATTTTGTACACTGAAAGATCTTCCGATTTTACGTCGTCTTCTTCGCGTGATTCAACATTTCGTACAGATTTGTATCGTTTTGCCTGACCTCCTCGCATCGGCGAGTATCTCCTTTTTCTCGCACTAGCAGGCTAATAGAAAATCATAGATTAAATCAAAAAAGTTTAATTCGTCTCATATTCAACTTACATCTTTTTCCACTTTTGCCTTGCACATCGTTTGAAAATGGCCAAGTCTCCTGCATCTATGGCAAGTTCGATCCAGCGCAGGACATTTCTCGAACTTCTGGTGTTGTAATCTTCCACACCGTGAACATCTCGCTTTGTATGCAGGTACGCCAGAGTCTTTGTAAAATGGAATTCCAGGTTTCTTTATAACCAAACGATTAACATCGACAGGGTTTGGTCGAGTAGACATTTGAGACGCTTGATGTTTGATTGATTGATGGGCATTGATCATTTTCGATACGTCGTCAAGCCTAAGTTGTTCTTTTTCGAGTAACTTTCGACGTAGATCTTCCGGAGCATTTTGTATGACCTTGTCAATCACGGCGATTTGACGGGATTCCTGTTCATTTCGACCAAACGCACATTTGTCTGCCTTCTGCTGAACTCTCAGTAAGAATTTTTCAATTGGTTCGTCTTTGTCCATAGACATTGACCAAAATTGGAACCTCTCGAAGCTTTCATGTTGTTTGGGGGAGAAATGTTCTGTGAGTCTTTCCTTTGCCACGACATATGGATCTTCACCGTCTTGACCATCAACGTCCGCTCCAGGTATTCCATAAAATACCCCCTGTAGTTCAAAGCCACCCATTGCCAATAGCTGTGCTTTTCGACATTTGCCGTCTGTTATGTTTGTCGCAGCCATGACATTTCCAAACCATCGAATCCATCCGATCCACGCGTTCCTGACTTCAGATGACGGCAGATGGGAAAACTTGAACTGCGGTAAATTGTACGACGCAGGACTGAAAAACGAAACCGGCTGGACGATTTCCTGTTCAACGTCTACCATTTTGCCTGTGAACATTTTTTTTTCGTAATATTTCTTGTATTTTGGACAAGAATTATTTGGTTGCTAGAAAAAAAACTCATAAAAATTACAAAAAAAATCATTTTTTTAAATTACTTATTTAACTAATTAACTAACTAAAATGCTCAATACACGCCCTTTTAAACCCGCCTGCTGAAACAATCGATTGAATTCCAGAAGGTAAATCATTCCAGAAATGTACACCTCTTACAAAAAATGAGCTCCCATATTGTGATGTTCTATATCGGGGTATTTGAAACTTTCTGCCACGCTGACTTCTGAAAGGGACTAATTTGGAAAATAAATAAGGCGGGGCATTGGGTTTCAAAATGCTATGGAGAAGAACAGTGCTTCTCAATTTAATAAAACTATCCAATTTACAACCAATCAAGAAATGCTGTAAATGAGTCACGCTAGAATATCTGTTGAGATTAAAAATAAACCGGACACAACAATTTAATGCCACTTTGAAGCGGTTTATAATGTAAGCTGAAGCTTGTGGTAAAACAAAATCACAGAACAAAAAGTGTGGGTAGATTAGTGTTTTGAAGAGCATCAATTTGGTTTGGACATTAAGACATGCTGCTTTCATTCTTAGAGTTCGAAGAGATGCATATGCTTTCCCGCATTGTTTCAGTAAGAATGAATCCCATTCAAAATTATTCTGAATGGTGATTCCTAAACTAAGGACTTCATTCGAGAACTCTATTTTACGGCCATTCAAAATAATGTTTGGTTGATTGATGTTTCTACTACGTGTTATTAAAATGGCCTGAGTTTTGCTTGTATTTAGGATCAGAGAGTTGTCTTTGGCCCAACCGGCTACATCTGCAAGGCATTTATTTATAAGATTTTCAATTTCAAGCTGTTCTAAGTTAGAGCAATCGAAGAAGATTTGCACATCATCGGCAAATAGATGGACTATACAATTGCTCAATTTTGAAGGTAAATCATTTATATAAAGCGAGAAAAGAAGTGGGCCTAACACAGACCCTTGGGGGACTCCTGAAGTGATGGGAAGCATTGATGAAAAACTATCATTACAAAAAACACTTTGAAATCTATTTGTCAAATAAGATCGTATCAAACGAACTGCGTTCCTGGAAAACCCGAACTGTCGTTCTAGCTTTCGGCACAAATTAGCGTGACTAATTGTGTCGAACGCCTTCGAAAAATCTAAAAGGATCATGATAACATTACCGCCTCTGTCAAGAACTACTCCAATGTCATCACAAATACTGAGCATAGCAGTTTTAATGCTATCCCCCTGGCGGTATCCAGATTGATAGGAAGAAAGCAAATTATGTCTTGTGATGAAGTTATTAATTTGATTTTTTGCAACCCGCTCAAATGCTTTAGATAGCGCACTTAGGATGCTTATTGGTCTAAGATTTTCAATAGAGGATATCGCCTTTTTTTCTCAATAGGGATAATTTTAGAAACTTTCCACATACTAGGGTATATACTTGATTTAAGGATTTGATTGAATAAGTGTTTCAGCGGTTTGATTAGCAGTGGAAGAATCAATTTAACGAATTTTATAGGAATATTGTCCAATCCTACAGCATTTGATTTTATGTTGTATATAGCGTTGATAATATGGTACTCTTCAACCTCATTGAACTCGAATGTTGGATGAATAATGTCACTTTCAGTCATGTTACTTATCTCGCTAGTTTGGGAAAAAATACTGCCAAAATGTGCATTAATCTGATCTGGAGTGAAATCAGATGCGAAGCTTATCGGTTTCTTTTTTAGTCCAATCTTATCAAATTTTTTCCAGAGTTCCCTCGAAGACATGTTGTTTGTGAATAAGCTACGAAAGTGCACTCATGAGTCTCTTTCGCCTTAGTAATAATATTCGTTACCTTATTTCGAAGCCTTCTGTAACATTCGTGATCCCCCTCATCTTGACTGCTTTTCCATTTACGAAACGCGAGATCCCGATTTATGATTTCTTTCGAAATGTTTGAATCAAACCAAGCATTAAATCTACTTCGCTTGTGAAAAGTTTTTAATGGCACACAAGAATCATGCAAATTCTGGACATGCATTGCAAGAAACTCAACTAATGAATCAGGGTTATCCATTTCATAAAAGTTGTTCCAACCAATCGTATTATATAATGCTATTACATTTCCTGGATCCATTTGATTGTAATCGCGATAGCTGACTGACTTTGGTGAAAAACTGTAATCCATATCGTACGATGCAAAAATCAAGTCATGATTGGACAAAAAGGGAACACTCACTTGGTTGAATTTCAATATTTTACTACGGCAGTTCGTTATCATTAGATCAATTTGAGACGCACCAGTTCTGTGAAAATGAGTGGGTTCACTTCCAATACACTCTAATGATAAGCTGTTTAAAGCCCTTTTGAACCGCTTGCATCTATCTGCATCAATTTCCATCATATTAGTATTGAAATCTCCCATCAACAGAATGTTATCATATTGATTACTAATGCATGATAGTTTTTCATTCAAAACGGTACAAGAGTCTACCTGTGGAGGATTATAGAAAAATCCTAGAAGAATTCTCTCTTCGCCGAGTTTTATCTCTAATAGAATATATTCTGTTTGTGGTCTGTCACATACACTAGCAGACATTTCTATGATTTTGAACTTTAAATCTTTCTTCAAATAAACAAGAACGCCACCACCTAATCTACCAACACGATCATTCCTCAATATAATGTAATTTTCAATTGATATCACGTCATTTGGAACTGATTCATTAAGCCATGACTCACATACACACATTACATCTACCCTCGAAACCATTGCAATATTACGCAGTTCGTTCAATTTTGTCATTTTTCTGGCGCACATACTTTGACCATTCATGCAGCAAGCAGAAAGCTTTCCATTAACCAATGCAGATTTCATCACAATACCAGGAATACTCAAATTTGAAGAGGTATTGGTACTGGATGCACTAGCCATTATCTTTAATAGTTGCAACAGCGACGATTAAAAGGGGGTGTCGAGAGAGCATTTTAAAACTACACACAATACTAAACGTTTTCATTGAAACCTACAGTTCTGTACGAACAATCTTTAATTTTATACAACAAAGAACAAATTAACGTAAAAGTCATAATATCAACCAGTATTCCTTCAGCACATACGAATTAAAATTTATAGTGCCATTTACACCTATCAATAAGTTGATTCAACCAAGAGATTCAATCTTTCCTTCAACTTCATCAAGAAACACAATTTGATGGAAATATTGCTAAATGTATTGCTTGCATTTTTATTGCGGAGAAGATGGATGATAATGTTGAATCTTGATATAAATACTGATCAACCTGCAAAAGCGAGGATTGAGGTTGATGTTCATATCCTCAATATTTCCCCTCCGAAAGATTGATCCAACCACCACTATCATCCAATCCATCAAGATCATCCAAGTCCGTCAAACTTTCCCCTCAAGTTGTTTCATTCGATCAATCCAGCAGGGTAAAAGAGTCAGCGGATTGAGCGAAGACCATTCCATCAGTGAGGAAGAGATAGCAATTCACCAACGTTCAGCGCGTGGCTCACGGCGTTCATGGTGGCCAGTTCAATTGAATTTTATGGAATGCTTTGAAAGCAAATTTCTAGAAATAAAGTGTCACGTTTTTGCATTGTAAATATTATAAAGACTTGATCATTGAGAAAGTGCCAATTTCGATGCTTCGCTTGCTTATTCAGTTCCATTAATTATTATGAAAAAAATAATATTTTGATAATTTTGGTCATTTACTAAGCCATATTCGATTTTTTTGTAAGCATTCATAAACTCTTATTTAGTGGACCCAATATTTCGGATAAATATGATGAATTGGTAAATAGTGGATCTATTTACCACAGACAAACAGACCTAACACTCTGATGTTTTGCAACGTACACCGATTTAACGGTCTATTTGAAAATTTGATAGTTGGCCAACTGACCACCCGTGGCGCTCGCATCGTTTTTGCTCGAGTTTGACGTTTGCCCACTACCGCCACCTAGTTAATGGTCGGCCAAACTCAGTCCTTTTAGCATTGGGCGAACATGTTTCCGTGACTATGATTTGATTCGGAAAATGTTCGAAGTGTTACGTCTGTTTGTCTGTGTATTTACTAATTCATCATGCTATTTTTTCTAATGTCTTGAGAAGGTTTATGTGTCTTAATTTCTAACACAAGTTATGAACTTCTACCGTTGAACCAAAATATTTCATACAAAATGGAGCTTAAACAATAAGTATAACAGTTACGTTCGAACAAGATTTAATATTTGCTAATGTCATAGTGAATATGTAAAGGAGTATAGGTTTGGAAAACAAAGACTGCCATATTGATTTGTTTGTTTCGCTCATTATTGAAAATGTTTGCTTTATCCGTTATTATTGAAACAGGTTTCTCTATAGCTAGATTGATTACTAAACGATAATTAAATTATATGATTTGAGAGTGACTGCGGGTATTTTTGGCAGTTTTTCTATCCTTGCCATAAGTGTTTTTTGTCGTCCAAATTCCTTGAAACCTATTTGTATACAGTTTGATTGGCAAAGATGTGACGTCAACTTTAAGTTTATCAGGCTTTAGATAACACCCCATGACGAAGAGAAAAAGCGGTCGAAAATATACTGAGTTTCCCTATATCGTTCTAGCATTTTATGCTGAAGGCTCTAGAAAATCGCATATGCGCATAAATTAAAGATGTGATATAAAACATCATAAACCAATGTTAAATATTAAACATTATTTCTAAATAATCTAATGAAAATTTATGATACGCAACTTACTTGTGCTTGAAAATGTTTATTTTGCAACGCTTTCTTGTTTCCTTTATTCCACCATTCCATCAATTATTTCTTTCTCAAGGATTATTGATGGAATCACGAGGATCAAATCAAGTATCAATCCAATATCTTCGACATTACCCCTTTGCAGAGAGATGGATCTAGCCGAGGTTCGAGCAGAGAGAAAATCTCCCGGCAGTATGAGAGATGTTAATGCATAAAGAGAAAAAAAAAACAAGTGTCCGTGCATACGTACACAGCTCGCAAAGCAAAGCCTTTTATTGAATCAATGCGTCGTCGTCGGTGGGTGCGGGGTTGGTTTTCAGTCCTACCGATCCCAATGCCAATAATGCGGAAGATAATGTATACACCGCATTTCTGTCAAATTGTATTTTTTTTAAATAAATTTTCTATTCACATTAATTCTTCTTCTAAGCTTGAACATTATTACATATTCAAACACTCCCGATCAAAAGTTTAGGGTCACTCTCTCAAATACATGTCATTTTTTTAGGATCATATCTCCGCCTATTTGCGTCCGATTTCAAAATCCTAGATCTCACCCAGCACGGAGGAAGTTAGGCGTTCGACACTGTTAGGCATTTGTTAGATATGTTGCTCATCGAAAATTTAATAAAACTTTAATAAAATTCTAATAAAATTTTTATAAAATTCTAATAAAATTTTAATAAAATTAATTTGATTGTAATTTAATTTTAATAAATTTAATTTTAATAAAATTTTAATAAAATTGTAATAAAATTTGAATAAAAATTTAATTTAATTAAAATTTAATTTCAATTTAATTTAAATTTAATTTTAATTAAATTTTAATTTAATTTTATTTAATTTTATTTATTTTTTTTTTAATTTTAATTTAATTTTAATTTAATTTTAATTTAATTTTAATTTAATTTTAATTTAATTTTAATTTAATTTTAATTTAATTTTAATTTAATTTTAATTTAATTTTAATTTAATTTTAATTTAATTTTAATTTAATTTTAATTTAATTTTAATTTAATTTTAATTTAATTTTAATTTAATTTTAATTTAATTTTAATTTAATTTTAATTTAATTTTAATTTAATTTTAATTTAATTTTAATTTAATTTTAATTTAATTTTAATTTAATTTTAATTTAATTTTAATTTAATTTTAATTTAATTTTAATTTAATTTTAATTTAATTTTAATTTAATTTTAATTTAATTTTAATTTAATTTTAATTTAATTTTAATTTAATTTTAATTTAATTTTAATTTAATTTTAATTTAATTTTAATTTAATTTTAATTTAATTTTAATTTAATTTTAATTTAATTTTAATTTAATTTTAATTTAATTTTAATTTAATTTTAACATAAATTTAATTTTTATTTAATTCAAATTTAAATTCAAGTTTAAATCAAAGTTAAAATTAAAATTAAAATTGAAGTTAAAATTTAAATTGAAATTGAACAGGCTCCGAATTTTTTTTATTGAATTTGTTCCGTCCAGCTTTCATTCGAGGCAAGAGTACGGTTGTAGTAGTGAACGTCGACAAAAGTTCACTACTACAATCATACTTCTTGCTCGGATGACAGCTGGAATGAAAAAAAGCAGCATAAAATTCATGCCTAACATTTGTCTAACAGCCCATAGTAAAACATGTCTAACGTTAGTCTAATGTTAGACTAACAAACATGTTTCGAATTTGCAACATGTCTAACAAAAGTGTGTCATATCTGTCTAATTTTAGACTAACATTAGCCAAAAGTGAGACAAAAAGTTAGCCTAACATGCTGGCCAGTTAGTCTCACATTAGGCTAATGTTAGGCTAACCCTCCGTACTGGGCATTCAAAAGATAATATTGTGCGTTTAGCACTAAATTGATTTCCGAAAAAACTTCATTGACTTCCGCTGCCTTTCCTATGCGTTAAACATATCGTCGGAAGTAGTGCGCTGTACAGTAAATCTGATTTTCTATACAGCGCACTACTTCCGACGTTATGTTTAACGCATAGGAAAGGCAGCGGAAGTCAATGAAGTTTTTTCGGAAATCAATTTAGTGCTAAACGCACAATATGTCAAAGAAACTTTGGATTTAAATGAAAAAAAAAACAAAAATGTTTGTATGTAAACTTAAGTTTTCTAAAAAAAATGAATAAAAACTTATGGCAGCGTCGCTGGAAATTGGGTCGACATAATTTTATGATGAGAGCGGTAATATAACCTATTTTCTATCAGCTTTCAATCGCTTTTTACCGAACTTAACTAAAAAATCTTGAAAAAAAGTTTTAAGTAAATTAAATCTTGTTGACATTGACCAAAAGTTTGTGGTCACCCCTCAAAATGATGTATCGGCCAAAAGTTTGCGATCACTTTCGTAAAACATAAAAAAGTGATTTGTTGATATCTTTGCCATCTTTCATTCATTTTTAATTCTGCTTGGCTTATTTGAAACATAACAAATGGTACTTACTACATAGACATTGAACCACACATATTTTTTTTAAAATTTAGATTCTAAAACATAACGTAAAATTGCCTTATTTTTTGCAATGTGGTGAAATGTGTTAACTTCACATAACATTTTTATATATAAAAATCGTTGAATACGTTAATTTAGTTAATTTTCTTTGAAATGATCCAAAACAAATTGAAATTGAACTAAAGATAACGAAGATATCACCAAATCACTTGTTTTACGACTCCAAACTTTTGGCTGATACATCATATTGAGGAGTGGTGACCCCAAACTTTTGGTCAATAGCATCAAGAGGTAATTTATTTAATAACTTTTTTTCTGGATTTTTTAGCCAAGTTTGGCAAAAAGCAGTTGAAAGCTAATAGAAAATAGGTTATATTATGTACCGCTCTCATCATAAAATTTTGTGGACCCATTTTCCAGCGACACTGCCGTAAGTTCATGTTTATTTATTAGAACATTTGGCAACTTTGGGTTAAGTTTACATTCAAACATTTTTGTGAATGTTTCACCTGAGTCATGTTCAAAGTTACTTTGACTTATTATCTTTTGAATGAGACCTATGGTTTTGAAATCGGGCACAAATTGGCGGAGATATGTTTTTGAGAGGGTGACCCTAAACTTTTGATCAGGAGTGTATTGTACATATGTTTTTTTTACGAAAAGTTTTTGGACAGCCCATGGGAAAATCACAAAATTACTACTGAAAGGTGTTTTTATTTGGTGAATTCAATGCAGCTTATATTTACATCTGAAAAACTTCGGTGAAGTCACCAGACAGACAAACAGGCTATCTGTGTTATTTCCAGCAACTGCTGCATTCGGTTGTCCTAGAGTGACACATTTTTTTCTACATTCTAAAAAATCAAAATTTTCAACGTCTGTTGTCTGTGATTTTTTTCATAAAATGCTGTGTCTGGTTGTTTAAGGTTGTCACTGGTTTTTATTTCCAGTAACTGCTGCATTCGGTTGCCTAAGAGTGACAGATTTTTTTCTGCGATAAAAGAATCATTTTTTTCAACGTCTGTGATTTTTTTCATCAAATGCTGTGTCTGGTTATCTAAGGTTATCACTGGTTTTGTTTTCTGCATCTGATAGTAAAGAAGAATTGAAGTGTCAAATATTAAAAATAAATCAAAATTTTCAACGTTTGTTGTCTGTGATTTTTTGCATAAAATGCTGTGTCTAGTTGTCTAAGGTTGTCACTGATTTTGTTTTCTGCATCTGCAAAAAAAATTCAACGGCTGTTGTCTGTGATTTTTTTTTCATCAAATGCTGTGTCTGGTTATCTAAGAATGTCACTGATTTTATTTTCTGCATCTGATAGTAGAAACGAATTGAAGTGTCAAATATAAAAAAAATCTAAATTTTCAACGTCTGTTGTCTGTGATTTTTTTCATCAAATGCTGTGTCTGGTTGTCTAAGGTTATCGCTGATTTTGTTCTGTGCAAGGAATTGAAATGCCAATTTTTTTTTTTGTGAGAATTCCCCCGCGTGCTGCGTCTGCTTGACTAGTCACCGGACAGACAAACAGGGCTATTATATATATGTGTGATGTGATGTGTGATTTAAAAAAAAATGGCAACACGGCAGAATGTTCTGCAATAATGATGCTCTCGTTCACGCGCTGCTGCATTGAAAGGTTGATCTGGAGGGGAAATATTGAACCAATCATTTGATCCATGGAATAATTTGACCCATGGTTTGAGCAAACTTCGAGAGGATTGATGTAACAATTTTGAAGGTGGGGAAATATTGTAGATAAAATTGAAGTAAAATGCGCTATGGAGGGGAAATATTGCTGCGTGGTTGATCAAACAGAAGATAGGGGAAAAGTTGAATGATTCATATCAATCTATTTTCGAACAATAATATACATTCAATGTTTCCATAAAACGGTCAACTATTGATCAATATATGCATCGTGTGACTGGCGCTTATGATGAAACAACAGCAACCCAATCAGCAACAACAGCAACAGCGACGTTCAGCAGAACAGCAACAGGCACCAGCATGACTTTCAGGATGGAATCATGGGATATTAAGGAAGGAAGGAAAGGATAAAAAGAGAAACTGTGAAGGAAAGGTTCAATTGCGTTGACCGATGCAAAGCAAGTCCTCCTCTGACTTGATGACATGGTCCTGATCCGAGTTGGGAAGTCTGACATGTACCATTCCCCCACGGCAATAAACGCTGGAGAGCATATCCTGCCGCTTCAGTTCTACGGCTTTGGACTTCAGCTTCCTCGCGGATGGTGTCAGATTTTCATTGATGAAAACCGGCGGATCGTGCTCAAGTGGTGACAATCTGGACAGTGGAAGATTTTTGGAACCGCGTTAGTACTATTTCCACCGACTTTTGGTACTGTTCGCCCGTCAAGCGCTCAGAATCTCGGAGCACGACTGGATGATAGTGATGAACCAGTAAGATCGATTTGAATTTGTGCTGTTGGCCATCTCCAAGCATCTGTGTTGTTTTAAATACGAATGAATAAATTATTGGTCGTAATCTTTAATTTTGTTTTATTTTGGTAAGGTCATTACAAAAATAAAAACAAGAACAATTTCTACGCAAAATAACATTAATTCAGAGTTAAACTAGCCTAGGTATATCAATCTTATACTGGATTACGTATAAGTCAAAGTTATACTGAGCCAGTATGATCTGCATTTAAACTTAGCTTGGGGTCAACCAGGCGAATAGTGAAATAGTGTGGGATGTATACTATTTAGTATAGTTTTTTTTCTGAGTGTATATCAATGCATTGGAATCATGGTAGACAGGATGTCCTGGGCGCTAATAAATAGCGCCCACTGTCAAATGCGAAAACATCAACAATTTTTTTTTTAACGTTTTTTTTGGTTTGTTGATCAGTTTTTGGAATAATTTTTTCCACCTGTTATGATCACAAAACACTTCAAACTCGCTTTAATATTAATGTACGGTAAGAGGAGCATGCGATTAGTTGAATAAAGCAACCCAACAAACACGCATTGTAAATGTGATTTCGTGTGTGGCTCACAACATCAAACAAAAGCTGCGTTTGTTGATTACACGCTCATTTCAATTTGCACGAATATGAGTATAAGGCAGTTAGATGTTGGCTACGATATATTTCATTGATGCCAGGGGCCTGATATTTTCATATTAGAATGCATGAACCTTAGAAGGTATATGCTGATCAGCTCATGTTCAACCACACCAGAGCACAAAACTTTTGCTATTTTCAATTGACGAAATACATCGTAATTTTCTGAACGAATTAGGAATTTACCTGTTCAGCAGCAACATTTTTGTGAAA
Source organism: Aedes albopictus (assembly GCF_035046485.1). Classification (NCBI taxonomy): domain Eukaryota; kingdom Metazoa; phylum Arthropoda; class Insecta; order Diptera; family Culicidae; genus Aedes; species Aedes albopictus. The sequence continues at coordinate 277,266,867 of NC_085137.1, read as the reverse complement.
TGGAAATTTTACGTACATACCTTAGTAACGGGGGCGACAGAAGCATGCATGCATGCGCAGCGCATTTCATGTCAGGCGTCCGGCAGACGATCATTCACACTGCTAGGCTGCTAGAGTCGATCTTCGCGCCCATACTTACACATCACCCATTATTGCACGCATTTTTTTCCGCCATTCATACACGTGTCTTCGTTAAATACAAATTTTCTAAATCACCAGATCGATTCATTACGGTTGCACACTCACACTTGCTCATCGACCGACGCGTTACCACTACCACAAATCCCACTCATTTTCAACCGCGTCTCTTTCTTCCTTCTTTTTCAACCCACGCTATCACTTTCATCCATTTTCATTCACTTTATTTTCACTGGTGCATTTTTACACTGGTGCAAATTTTACTAGATACGCCAAAAAATGTTTCAGAAAAATTAATGAAATAGATAGAATCACTTGAGCGTCTGGAAGTTGAAATAGATTTGCCAAAGTAGTTTTTCCAACTTAAAGAAAATATTTGCTTTTTGATCGGCTTCGCTCGCAATCATTATCCAAGTCAAAGTCAAAGAGCGACACAAGCACACTGTATTCAACCAACGAATGCCTCGGGGACTGGAGATACGTACCTCAGAAGGTCTAACAGAGTTAGGAAAGCACCGAATAGACTCGATCTCTGAATTTGTGTTTACTGACAATACTAACTCTCAATATATCAAGCAATCATTGTTAGGGAGTGTAGTGTCTACCTAATGATTGTGTGCATAGGATATCTACCTACATAAAATACTATTCATTACAGTACCTAAATGTCTAGGTATGTTTCATTATGTCTACCTAAGGTAGTATAAATACGGGTGGTCATTGGACCACAGAGGAGAGACTGCATAAGCTTTGGACTTGTCAACATCTTTAATATTCTTCTTCTGTAGGATATAAAAGTGGCGACGAGGATCAAGGAACGTGTAATTTCTTTTGAGTTATTCCGAAATTATTTCCTTTTGCACGGAGACAAATTTCGTTCGTTTGAAACAAAAATATTCATGTTTATTCGGTAAACTGATAAAATATTTAAAACTAAAATATTAATTTTTAAAACAAACTCAATTACATATTGATTTCTACAATTCCCATTGAAGAGCCCCCCGTTCCGCCGTCGAGAACATAAACAAAACTCTCAAGTTCCAGCTGCATCACCCAACAAGATTTCCTCTTGCAAAAAAGGCAAGTTTCACCAAAAGTTGTTTCTAACATAACCAGTCAGAAGATACATGTTTGTTTCAAAAATGGATTGAATTTGTTTCAAATGTGACGTTCGATTTGCTCCAAACAGTTTTATTTTTGTTGCCAGAACAAATTGACAATTTATTTGAGTTTACCTGAAATATTTTTGATTTTACCATGCTTTTTTCTGCGTGTGGTTTTCAGGATGTTGTAATAACAAATTGTTATTTTTGTGGAGAACGGAATTGTTCTGGTAGAATTGCCATTATGTTGTGAACAGAATGTTCTTTTTGGCCGATGGTGCATTGACAAAATTGTCTTTTTGTTTTGGTAATAACGAAATGTTATTTTTTTGTGGTGAACGAAATTGTTCTTTTGTGGCGGAATTGTCATATGTTATGTTTTGGTGAATGGATTTGTGTTATTTGTACTTTTTGGTAAAGTTGCTGATATTGGGATAGCAAAATCGTTTTTTTGTTTTTGTAGTTTTGTTAGCGAGCAGATATGGTCTTTGAAAGTCAGTTTATTTGTGCTATCATTATTTTGGTGATGAATGTTATTTTTTGAAGTTTTCTAAAGGGGAAAGGACTGTAGTGTCTACCTAATGATTGTGTGCATAGGATATCTACCTACATAAAATACTATTCATTACAGAACCTAAATGTCTAGGTATGTTTCATTATGTCTACCTAAGGTAGTATAAACACGGGTGGTCATTGGACCACAGAGGAGAGACTGCATAAGCTTTGGACTTGTCAACATCTTTAATATTCTTCTTTTGTAGGATATAAAAGGGAGGAAGAAATGTTATAATATTCTACCTTGTATTCAAAACCCTTGTTTTCCTTTACCAGTCCATTATGCTCATATGTCATTGATACCATGATACATAGTAATAAACTGGCATTCATTTGTTATCGTTGCTGTGATCAACACGCGTTCTTACTCTGTGCGACTATTCGAAAACACAACATTATCACATATGTAAATGAGCCATTACCCCCGGAACAGGGGGTCCGTAGTGCTATTCTAAGCCGGCAGCAAGATTTCCCATACAAACTTTAAGCGTGTTGTGCGCCGTCTTAGGCTTTATCGATTTTGCTCAAATTTTGAACGTAGCATCTGGGAGTCCAAAACAACTGATTAAGGCAAAACTGGATCCATTTCCTCACTTTTTGGTTTTTGATTTTTTATAAAATAACGAAGCAATATTTTCAAAATCGGTTTTCGTGCACATGTAGAGCATGGATCAAGGTATCTCCTGATTTTTTTTTTTTCGTGGTGGAAAATGTTTTTCGTTTTTGCAGAAACCATTTTTGAATAAAATTTCACAAAAAAATGGTTTCTGCAAAAATGGAAAACTTTTTCCCTCACAAAAAAAAAATCAGAAGATACCTTGATCCATGCTCTACATGTGCACGAAAACCGATTTTGAAAATATTGCTTCGTTATTCAATTAAAAATCAAAAACCAAAAAAATGAGGAAATGCTTCCAGTTTCGCCTTAAGGAGGTAAGACTTGCCATTTTTCAAAATTTTTGTTTTTCATATAAGATGGCCACTAGGGTGCATCTTGCCTCCTAACGCCCTATATGAGACTCGGCCCAGCGGACGATGTAAAGCAAATATTAACAATCGACTGATGGCGGATCGGCCGAAACTTTAAGTAAGTTTCTGGCTCGGATACCGTACCGTAGCGAACTCTATCTTTCTATCGAACAAGTGGCCGTGCGGAGATATTGTTGCTGTCGTGGCGTCGGTTTTTTTTTCTTTGAGTAATTGGGTAATAAACTGCGGTAGGCTCAGGTAGTGTGGGGTTGGAGACCACCACAAACTGTCAACGAAGGAGGCAGGGTTACATCCCCGACCCACCATTCCCTTTGACCTCAGAAGGCGGGCTGGGTAGTCACTATTCCACGACACCACAACTATTCCGAAAGTATTAAGAACTGATACCACGTGCACTGCGATTTGATCTCCTTTATCAGCTCTTTCAGCTTTATCAGCTAGCACACAGAAGGACTTGCCGACATGTGGTCTAGATCTGCCCCGGATTTTGCCGAGGACCCCTTTCTTCGTTCCGAAAACGCAAACATTTTTTTTGTTACCGTGAAATTGTGAGTGGCCACCCTGTTCAAATTATTCAGATATCAATAATAAAAATCCTTGATCCAGGCGAACCAAACCAAAAGGCTTCTCCAACAGCGGGAAATTGCAACTAAGGTAGTGGTTATGTCGAGGGAAATGGATTTCGCCGTGGAGCGTTACAATGTATTGCAGGAAAGAAAACTACAGCAAAGCGAAAAATTTATCAGTCTAAAATTAAAATCCAAAGGGTTTGCATTGATTTAAACAAAATTCTCAATAATACAACCTGTTAAAAATTGAATAGTTAACGATACGGTTTTTTCTTCAGCTAAAACAGATTCCGACTACCTTAAGGTTTTTCGATAAACGTGCGAACTCTAATATCACACATTTCTCCTGGCTAGTGTCATAATTTATTTTTGAAGGGCGATCTAACTACAGCAGCATCAGTTACTTGGAAATGTTTTCTATTGGTCTGTCTCAAGAGCAAATTTATGTCCCGCATAATCGCAAACTGTAAATGCATTGTTTCTTATACTGTAGATAATTATTAGCAATAGTTATTTAACCATTTCTCAGACTATCGGAGATAACAGTAAGCTAATCATTCAATATACAGATTTACCAGTTTGACAAACGGTAATCCGCCAATTTACAGTATGTGCAATAGGCGGTTAAGATAGGTTACCATAAAAAATGGTTCATTTTCCCGAACAAATTTTTCGCAATATGTACAGTAAAGGATATGGTCAATATATTATCCAGTTTTTCAGGCAATTCACTGCATAACAAATGGTAAGAGAATAGTTTAACAATATAGCTAGAAGAAAAACGAGCACTGTATGGATTTATTATTGATGTATGGCCTTTCATGGTATTTGAAGGTTTGATATATGGATCATCTATATTTGAATCGTTAAAAAAAAAAAAAAGATTTTATCCACCTATGGTGAACAGAACCCTTCTTACACTTATTAAAACTATTGTTGTAATATTTGTATTTAACATATTCATTCTGTGTGGTGCACCAAAAGTTCTAGAAAATATTGTGGATTTGGCATCTAGTGGATTGGTTTCCAAAATAGCATCATGGACCATGGACTAAACTACCAGAAATGTCAGACATCTTCTAGAATCTTGTATGAAGTTTTTAAAAATAGCTTACATATTCTGGAATATTGTATCTTTTGTTAACTGACAAAAGATCTTGAATCGATTAACAAATGGATAAGAAAATCAGCGAGGTACACTTTGTCTAATATCTTTTAATCAGTCGAATAAATTAGCTCCTAAGTACTTGGTATTCATGGTTATGGTGTAAAAAGGACAAAAATAATACGGACTGGCGAGTCGGAGAGGGTAGAAGTTTTCGTTTGTTATAATTGACAAAATAAACAATCGGGCGCTTTTTTCTTTCTTTGACTTGCTTGGTATTTTGTGGATTATTGTTTTTTTTTGTTTTGGAAGGTATGCGATTCACTATTGAGCCTTAACATTATTTTGCATCTGAATAGCATTGATATTGTCAAGTCTGTACCAACACCCTAGTCCCACACCAAAATACCCTTTGCTATCCCATGGCGTTTTTGTGGTCAGCAAAGACTATTCAGCCATTACCCACCCTTATCATCGGCTTTGGACTGACTTGCGCTCTCATTGCCCCACCAAATGCTGCAAAATGAAAATGAAAATAAAAATGAAAAAAGGACAAAAATAATATATCTACTATGCTACTCAGTTTTGGAATGAGCTAGTTATTTTGGCTGTCCAGTTCTTGCATTTTCTCCCCAATACATAAATTCAAAGCCTTCATTTAACATATTGTTAGTTTTCATAGAATTCCTGTTTATTTGTAATTTGTTATTTATAATTTTATTGAAAACAATAACCTGCTAGTATGAGGTCAGCATTATTGATTGAACAATAATTTCCCATGGACTGGTCAAAAGCTCATGCAAGATAACAAACGAATATAATAATAAAAACCTGAATTAATCCACCTATGGTGGACAGAACCCTTTTTACACTTATTAAAATTATTGTTGTATTATTCGTATGTATAATTGTTATTTTTGGTCATTCTAAAAAATATTGTAGATTTGGCATCAAGTTGATTGCCTTCCATAATAGAATCATCGACCATGGGCTCAACTACTGTGGGGTGTGAAGAATGATTAGTGATATTCCCCTTGCGTGTCCTCCCCCCAGTAAGCATCGGTGACAGCAATCATCATGACGAGACAGCGAGTGTGTTGCTGCCTCATTGAGGAGTGGAGCTTTGGCGGGGCCAGTCGCCTGTATTGCGAGGTCCCGTATCATGCCAAGTGATTCTACTGCAGTTTGCTAAGAATGGCGGAAACGGATTGTTATAGTGAGTTGCGCAATATTCACAACTAGGGAATCGCGCTACTTGGGCGGTGGCTTCTATATTCGTCTGTTTTCCACTATAACTCAGTCAATCTTGAACCAATTGACACAATTCTTGGAATGCGGTGAGATAGGTATAGTATCTACCCGTGTACAAAATTTCAAGTCAATCGGTTCAAAATTGACCGAGTTACAGTGGAAAACAGACGAAAATAACAGACGAAGAAAACCACCGCCCAAGTAGCGCGATACCCTACCAGAAATGCCAGCCAGAATCTCCTAGAATCTTGCATGGAATGTTTAAACAATAGCTTACATATTCTGGAATATTGTATCTCTTGTTAACTGCCAATCTATTAGAGCACCTTTAACGGTGCGCTTCTATACCCCGTTTGGCAGCCCTCCATCATTGCATCAAACTTTGCCGGTCGCTGCTGGATGCGCTCGCAAAATAGTAGCGCTATGGGTGGGTGACCAAATATAGTAGCGGGACAGTTGCGATGCTAATAATTCTATGGGAATATGACAGCCCTCCCGATACGAATCAGGATGACTAATTTGATTGCTACCGGTATGGAAAAGGGTGGTTAAGTCAAAATGGTAGCGCTGCGCGGGTTGCTCGAATAGTAGCCGCCGTTAATGTTGCTCTTAATACATGGGTAAGAAAATCATCGAGATACACTTTGTCATATATTCTTTATCAGTTGAATAAATTACATCCAAAGTACTTGGGACCCATGGTTATGGCACAGAGAAACAGACGTCACACTCCGCTCGCTTCCCATCGATCACCTTTTTAACGGTTGATTCAAATTTTCGGTAATAGGTCGATTGATCACTCGTTGTTCTGGCGTCGTTTCTGCTTCTGTTTGACGTTTGCTCACTACTGCCACCTACACTGAACTACAAATCTACCCAAAATTAAGTTGTTTTGACGCAATCCCGGTCTTCCGTGGAATAACTCAAATTTGCGTTAAACAGCGAAAGTGGTGAGTGAGTAGTTCTCGTCTGAGAGCGGCAAAAAAATTAACCCAGTGGTACACACTAAATTTTCGATTTCTCATCCAGCAATATGAATTACTGAGATGCAACCAGCAAATTTTAGTTTACTGAAACATCAGTAATGGTAACTGATGAATCAGCAATGATTTCAATTGCTGGTTACCAGCAATCCATGTGTCAAACACTTAAAGTTTCCCCGGGAATTATGTTGCACACTCATCTTCTTAACATTTACTAAATCACCAAGCATTCATAGGTATCCCAACAAAAAAACCTCTTGCTGCACAGAATGTAAGCACCGCATCTGTTATGGATATTCCAAGCCTTTGAGTATTGTTTGCTAGCCGTAAAGTATTGGCGCATTTGCCCAAAAGTACACGCGGCAAATCCCCGAGGAAAGGAACAGCCGCGTTTTTTGCATCCCGTTTACTTCATTCTTATGGGAGATAACATTGCGGCGAAGTGCGGCCGTTCCTTTCCAGAAGGATTTGCCGCGTGGAATTTCGTGCAAATGCGCGTTTGGAAACATTATAAAGGACGCGCCGTGTATCATTTCCAGCGCACCACTCAATACCAAAGATACCAATTATTTATGAAACTGGAAAATTTGTAAACATTTTCAGAAAAAAAAACAAAAAAATCAGCTGGAGTCGAGCGCGGATAAAATTGCTGGTCAACCAGCAAAACAAGCTGTCAATAAACGATACTGAAAATCCAGCAAAACATATTTTGCTGGATGGAATGCTGATTTTACAGCATGTCAAAAACCAGCAAAATTTTGCTGGTTTCCAGCGAAATAAAAATAGTGTGTACACACCAAATTTTGAATTTCTCATCCAGCAAAACGTATTGCTGGAACCACATCAGCAAATTAAATTTTACTTAACAATCAGTAATGGTAACTGAAAAATCAGCAAACACTTAAATTGCTGGATAATCAGTTAAACACTTGTCAAACACTTACAATTTTCCAAAAATACTTTTGCACGTCTCCTCACATCAACGCGAGCTAACAGGAATCAATGAAAATTCCACCCAAAAAGGTACTCGGCAGCATCAAATGTAATGCGCCACGTCCACGATGGACATTCCTAGCATTGTAGCGCTGCTTTGGAGCTAAATTTGGTGGGTTTAATATTCATTATTGAACTTTGTTTTTTCGTCGAAAAGAAAAAAAAAAACAAAAAATCCGGCCGGAATCGAGCGCGGACAAAATTACTGGTGAACCAGCAAAAAAATCGCATTACTCAGGGTGTCTACTACCTGGAAAAACCTGGAAAACCTGGAATTATCAGGGAATTTTACTCGACCTGGAAAAATCCTGGAATTCTCAGGGAATTCTGGTGACAATCAGGGAATTTCTGTGTTTATCACTTCAATACAAATTTTCAGTTAGAAATGCCTCAAAGCAAATAAAAATTTCGGCTGCGCCGCTACTAACTACTCGTTTGTTAAATTACCCTTGACGAAACTAACTTGTACTTTTTCCACAGCAATCTCCTATTTAATGGTTTACCTATTTCGGAAAACTGAGTCGCCATGCTTTTATTGCTAGGATTTTGAATTCTTAAATCTTTCAAACTATTGCAGCGTTAAATATTAGCTCAGTGAATTAAACTATTTTGCTTCATTCCCATATGAATGAGCTTACTGTCTTGCAGAATTTATTGAGGTTTGCCTAACAAATTCGCAATCGCCTGTAAATGTTGAAAAGTACCGGAAGGAACTTAGAGATATATTTTAAGCGTAGTTCCTGAAACTCCCGCTGAATATTATTGATCAATAGGAACTCCTGCCGGATGTCAATATTTCTAGCGAAGTTTATTATATGACTTCTGGGAGAATTTAAAAAAAAAATTTGATCTTTTCTGAAACGTTTTTGAACAACACATTAATGATTCTTAACAATTTTTGAAAGAACATTCAACTCTCTTTCCCATAGTTGCTTCTGAGCTCCACATATTTAAACGAACTTGCGAGAAACTATTTTCGATGGACATAATGCAATAGTTTTAGAACATGGTTGCCAACTTATTATCTAATTGTCCATTAATTATTTCAAGAGTGAAACTATTGACAACCAAAACTATTGATTTACAACATTTGTTCTATTAGTCTTGAAAATAGTCCATCTGTAACAATGTTTGGTCATAAAAGCGCTGTTTTGACGTAAAACAATAGTTCAAATTTGTTATGGAGAAAACAATTAAAATAGGTATTCTGAAGGAATTCAGAATTTTTTTATTTGAATTTATGTAAACATTTTTAAAATTTTCAAGTGTAATACTGCCTATTTGAAGTCAATTCTTTTGAAGCTCTGAAAGGATTTTCTGGCTGAAGTCCTATAAACATATCTAACATTTTTACTAGCAATTTCTATAAAAGAAGAAATCGCTGGAGAGAAAAATCTTGCGAAATTCCTGAAAAATACATAGTTAAACGATTCTTTTGCAAAACCAACCAAGATCTTCGTCCGCAATAACAGAAGCTATGCGTGAAGGGTTTCTTGGATGATTTGTTTAACCCCTTCCCGCCCACGACTTCTTTCAAACTTTTGAATGCCTTTTTACTATGAACAAAAAGTGCTCGAACAAAAGCTGTTAGGGATCACTTAAATTTATCAAAATCGTAAAAAAAGTTTTTAATTGATTATCAATAGTTTCACTATTGAACCAATAATTAGAGTGTACAAGTACTCTAATAAGCTTATAACCTCTTCCCAAACGCCTTTATAACATATTGAAGTGAACTGGTTTAGGTCGGATTCGTTAAAAAGTGATGGTGCTCTACAGACACCACAAGCATTAAAGCTTTAAATTAAAGAATTAAAAGCGTTAGCAGCATTTTATTTAGATTTCCGACAATATTTAAGAAAGTTTGCTCAGGAACTACTCGGAAGATTGTCTGCTGGAACAGCCAAACTTAGCTTTTATAAAAATATACTGTAATTTCTTGTTGTTTCCTTGCTAAATTCCTTCAGATATTCATAAACAAAATTTTCATCAAATTATGCAGAAAATTCTCCTAAAGTATCGCCAGGATTGTTTTAAGAATTCCATCAGAAAATCATCTCGCGCTTCCGTCCTGCTGGTGTAATTTTGTGTTTAAATGTCATTATAGTTGGAACTAGAAATTTCCCAAAAAGTTGCGTTTCCACGAATTTCTAGAAATCTTAAATCATGTTTAGTTTAGTCGATTTGTTAAAGTTTCTTTAATCTGGAATTATTTTCAAAAACCTGGAAAAATCCTGGAAATATCAGGGAATTTCATTTTCGTAATTGAGTAGACACCCTGTTACTGGATAGCCAGCAAAGTAATTATTGCTGGATGGATTGCTGGATCCACAGCATGTCAAAAACCAGCAAAATTTTGCTGGTTTCCAGCGAAATAAAAATAGTGTGTAAGTTATTTTCACCCAACGGAGGCCTCAAATGACGCAAATTTGGGTTAATTCAAGAAACCCCAAATTTGGCTTCTTCCACGGAAGAGCAGCGGATGCGTCGGTGCTTCTCTCTTTGTTTTCGACAACATTGCGGTGGGGCGAGGGAGAAAACAACCCAACTTTGAGTTAAAACTTTAAGCAGTTTAGCCAAATTTGAGTTTTTAAAACTAATTCTTTGGGTTATAATATTTTTCCGTGTGGTGTTTGCCCGGCCATGCACAGTACGTTTAGCATTGGGCGGTTGTGTTTTGATGACGATGTTTTTCAATGAAACTTGTTCTAAGAGTTACGTCTGTTTCTATATGGTTATGAATCAAAACCAAGTGTCATTTATACAATTGTTAAGGTATAAAAAAAAATAAAAATAGCCGGGGCCCGTGGCGTAATGGTCACACGTTCACTTCATAAGTGGATAGTTATGTCAAGAAAAGACTGTGGTATTTATATGGGAGCTTGCACAGTGACGTCACTTTTTATCTCCTTCTCTTTCTCTCCTCCTACGGCGTCTACCCATATCCGAGTAAACATTGTCCTCAAAATTTTGAGGGCAATGTTTACTTTTTGTATGAGAATTTGCGAGGTTATTTTTTTAGTGCAAGCCTCTATATTGTTGAATAATCTTCAATTGGACCTGGAGCCATTTGCATTATCATTTGTAGCTCATGTAAGACAGCAAGCAAATCTATATGTAAGAGGGAAAGAGACGGACAACGAGTGATCCGTCCGACGAGATCGACCCACACTGAACGAAAACCCCATCCCGAAATCGACTGATTTGTCCGACCATCCAGTCCAAATTAGCAAAATCGTGTTTTCGAATGGCGAATCAGTCATACGGCAATCATCCTAAAAAGCGGATGACGACCATCTTATTCGCGTATGAGTCGACGCACGCTATGTGAATGAATATTAGTTGCAGAGCGAAGGCAACAGAGATGCACCAAATTTATTCATCGATAGCGTAACAAGTTCCTTGTTCGTTATGCCCGCGACATTGACGAATTGCGTTGCATGTCTTATTTCTGGACATGACACATTTTTGAAATGGGTGTTCGCGAGGGCACCCTGGCCACTAAGCAAATCATTTTTGAGAAGGGAAGTGGATATATGATTGATATCAATCGCTAAAAAACAAGGTTGCTGGACCATATGGTCGACATTCCATTTCCATATCGCTGTCATCCGATTTTAGGATGACATCATTCGGACGGTGGACCATACGGTTTCCGACCGAATGTCGTTAAGGGGCGCGATCGTATCGCCTCTCAGTCGATCTTGGGCGGGGGTTTCCGATCAGTGCAAGAAGAGAGATACGAACAGTGTACCGCGAGATCCCATAGCAACCGAACGAACTACACACCAAATTTTGAATTTCTCATCCAGCAAAACGTATTGCTGGAACCACATCAGCAAATTAAATTTTACTTAACAATCAGTAATGGTAACTGAAAAATCAGCAAACACTTAAATTGCTGGATAATCAGTTAAACACTTGTCAAACACTTACAATTTTCCAAAAATACTTTTGCACGTCTCCTCACATCAACGCGAGCTAACAGGAATCAATGAAAATTCCACCCAAAAAGGTACTCGGCAGCATCAAATGTAATGCGCCACGTCCACGATGGACATTCCTAGCATTGTAGCGCTGCTTTGGAGCTAAATTTGGTGGGTTTAATATTCATTATTGAACTTTGTTTTTTCGTCGAAAAGAAAAAAAAAAAACAAAAAATCCGGCCGGAATCGAGCGCGGACAAAATTACTGGTGAACCAGCAAAAAAATCGCATTACTGGATAGCCAGCAAAGTAATTATTGCTGGATGGATTGCTGGATCCACAGCATGTCAAAAACCAGCAAAATTTTGCTGGTTTCCAGCGAAATAAAAATAGTGTGTAGTGTGTAGTCCAAGAAGCGTTCCGCGTGGCTTCGACAACGCGGCAGTGTGTAGCTACAGAAGCGTGCACGTGGCTGCAACAGCGTGCAGTGTAGTGAAGAAGCGTTCGCGTAGCTCAATAACTCGAGAGTGTGATCTTAGAAGCGTTCACGCGGCTTCGACAGCGTGAAGTGAAAGCGTCAGCGTGGCTTCAACAACGCTGCTTTTCGAATCGTGGTCGTGACTTGAGTGGTTCCACCGTCGTGTGCAATGCTGTATCCGTCGTAGCGGATCCCGTGTGTGATTCCATCCCTCCGTTGCGGCACACGCGTCGGTACCTGTGAACCAGTACCATACCTAGTGAAAAGTGTAACAGTAGTGCGCGAATTTCCGAACTGATTCCACCGTCACGTAGTGTGTTTATCCGTCGTTCGGAACCTTTGTGTTTCTATTCCTCCGTTACTACAAACGTGTCGGTACCTGTGGACCTAATCAGTGAACAGTAGTGCGTAACATTCCGTCAGTGTTCTATCCGTCGCGTAGAGTGTTCTATCCGTCGCTTCGGAACCCTCGAGAGATTCCATTCCTCCGTAGCGACAGACGCGTCGGTAGCTGTGAAACAATACCGTTATCCGTAAAAAGTGTACCAAAGCGTCCACGTGGCTTGGACAGCGTGGAGTGATTCCACCGTCGCGTAGAGTTTTGTTTCGTCGCCTCGGAAACGTCATCCGTTGCGGCAAACGCGTCGGTTGCCTGAGTGTATCCAGAGACTGCTTTTCTAGAAGCGTCCACGTGGCTTTGACAACGTGGAGTGATTCCTCCGTCGCGTAGAGTTTTGTATCCGTCGCTTCGACACCCGTGTGTGTGATCCTTCTAGTCGTTGCGGCAAACGCGTCGGTATCGTGAACGTACCCCGTGAACAGCTAGTCCGCAGCACAACAACTAGCGTGTGACATTCCGTCACAGATTCCGCCGTCGCGTAGAGTTCTGTATCCATCGCCTCGGATCTCGTGTGTGCTTCATTCCATCCGTTGCGATAACGCGTCGGTCTCCCGTGAAAGACAATTCCGTCGTCGCGTAGAGTGTCATATCCGTCGCATCGGGGCTTGTAGTGTGCTTCCATTCCACCGTGGCGAAAAGCGCGTCGACCTAGTGAAAGAAACCCATAAACCGTGAGCTGTGCGAAGGGTGCGTCGGCACCTGTAACGTGACCTCGTGAAGTGCTGGAAAGAACATGTCTATCGAGTTCCAAGATGTTTCCGAAACGTACTCCAGTGAAAAAGGCTTCAGACACTATCAAGAACAACGAAGTGCTAGGGGCGCTGTTCCACAACCGTGGAATGGCCCAGCGAAATGTGGACAGAATCCGGACCAACCTCAAGCAAGCCGACACAGATAACGATCAGTTAACCCCAGCTAGAGTACGAGTGTACCAACGAAGTGTTCAGAAATCCTACGACGAGTTCATCCGGCTCCACCACCATATCAACGCTCTGTGTACATCAACCCAGCGTGAGGAGCAAGACGACTATTACTTCGGATTCTTGGGTCTCTATGAAGATGTCCTGCTCGAGAGTTGGATAGAGAAGTTTGCCTTAACACGAGATGTGCAGCTATCGCCTACCATGAATCAGCAGCCAGTGATCATCCAATCTCCGCTCCCGCGTGCTCTACCTACAGTCGAAGTACGGTATGAGCATTCCAAGAAGTTCGAGGATGTGGTTGACAAGATCAGCGAACGAAACCACATGAACCTTTGCCAGTTAGAGGAAGCTTCGACAGGGGACACCATTAGTCTGATTGAAGCCAAAACAATCACCGATGGCAACTATGTACGAGACTACAAGCAACTCAACGAGCGCAGTATGATCTACCGAAGTCTTCCTCTAAACGACGAGAAGAGCATGCCGTATGAGTCGACGATCATGGAAGCAAAGCCACCTTTGTCCAACGAGACCATCGATTTCCCGGAAGAGCGTGTGTCTGAGCTGAAGACATGCCAGTCATCCGGCGAGAATATTCAGCCCAAGGATCGACCACCAACCAAGCCGAATCCGCCGAAGCATCCAGTGCCAAATGTGAACTTTGCTACATCCGAAGCCTCACAATACCAACGTTGTGACTTCTGCGCCGAGATCCATCCTACGTTCAAGTGTACCATGTTCAACCAGCTAACCGTCAGCTACAGGATTGAGACGATACAGCCACCAGAGGATAGCAGCGAAATGAACCATCCCGATAATCAACCAAGCCAAGTTCCTGATCCAGCGCCAGTTTCAGCTCCGAGTCCAGTTATAGCGTGTACATCAAGACAAGCTTCAATTCCAGTTCCAGCGTGCACTCCAGTTGGTGTTCCTATCCTAGTTCCAATAAGTCAGCCAACAAGCGATGATGCGTCCACCAATGCCGCTCATTCCCGTATTCCAGCGAAGTCGACGATCCAAGTGTTCCAATTCCCCGATGTCATCGACGTTTTGGATCAGACTCTGCAGCCGCACCCTTTTCGAGACCATTTTGCTTGCGGTACGCAGGTGAGTATTCCGTTTACCGGTATTGGTAGTGCTACATCCACCGTGATTCAATCGTGTACTGTCCCAGTTCGCTACAGAAGTAATAACTTCGAGTCCTGCCTAGTACCCTCCAAACCAGCTGGACCATTTCCTTCCTCCACTGTTGATGAATACTCATGGAACATCACGTCAAATTTTCGTTTCAATTACATGAAGTTGTCTGACCCATTCCCTTTGCTACGAGATTCCCATGGTGATTGGCCTGTACGAGAGATCTTCCGAGAGAGTCCAGATGGTGAATCCGACTTACAATCGCTCCCTGTATATATGAGATCAGTTGATAGCCCACGCAAGTATCGAGAAGCGAAGCATGCCACTGCTGGGCTGGTTCCTACCACTACTATAGAAGAGTGTGATCAGTATTCCCTGTCCACCTATCCTCGTGTCAAATGCGTTGTTAACGTCGTTCACGTACCATTGAGAGACAGTAGCAATCAGCTGTCAGATATCGGCTGTTTAGCTAACGGTTCATTCGGACCAAGGGTACGCGACCTTTTTCTTTCCAATAAACTGATACCCCGAAGTGAAATCCCCGATAAGCCTATAAGAATTGACATGTGTCGGAATACCCCGACTTCCCTCTATTCAGAGTCCCGAGAAGCCAATGTCATAGACTGTCCTAATCCTAAGAAGAAACCAGCTGTGTACAACCTCATAGTGAAAGAGTGTAAAGAATTCGCTATTCTTTCAAACTGTGAACCTTTTCTCAAAAGAATGGTTGTCGATGCCCTGCGAAAGTTGTGCGATTTATGTAAGAAGAAAAGATGCAAAGTCCCTGATCATAGAAAAGTTATGCATAAGATTTTAGACGTCAATCAAGAACTTTCCCTCCAGATCAAAACCATTGAGATATGCGAAAGATATCGTCCAACAAGAAGCTTGAACCCTTTTATCATTGATGTCTAGCCTCTAGTGACAAACCGAATTCGTTACTCTGAGTTTAGTTAAGAGTTTTTATGTTGATTTTATTTTGCCGAATTCCGAAAGATTTGCTGACCTATTGTTGGTCACCTTTTTGATTTACCATTTCCAAATCGTTTAACCATAACATCGAAATCTTTGTCCAGAATATCTCTTTGAACAACTGCAAACTAGGCTATGTAATATCAGTGTGCCCTAATGCGAACGAGTTGTAGACGTACACAAAGTAGCACCATTACCAATATCTGGGTTATGTTTCATCTGATCCAAATGGTTCGGTGACTACACTTGCCGGCGGGAGAATGTTCAGTCCGCAAGGCGAACTGAAAGAAGAAATTGTATCGCTGACTGCCCATTGTACCCCCACTTCCCCATCTGATGTCCATTGTGCTCCATCTTCCCCCGTACGACTGTGAGTGCACGCCGTGGAACGATCGAGATGGCTCACCAACCCGGCTGGCAAGCAAGCGAAAGCGTACGACGGTGACAACGAGCGAACGACCACCACGACGACAAAGCACGTGCGAGAGAACCCACGAAGCGTGAGTGACCCGATCGACGAACCAACCCAGAGAGAGAGAGAGTTACCATCCGCAGCGTGCATGGTCCGCACTATCATCGGACCGTCATCATCATCACCACTCGATACGCCTAGAATATTCTACCATGTTCTAGAGCGCATCGTTGCCTGCTATAAATATGCTCGTGTTGAGCATTCCAGGGAACAGTTTAATTCGAACCGGCTAACGTTCGACAAGTATAGAATAAAATATTTAGTTATTCAGAAATTCTCCGTGGCTTTATTTCTCCCTTTCCCTTCCCTTGGTCAGGTATTAGGACTCTGATCAGAGTTCTATCCGCCGTTGGAGTAGAGGTGCTGGCAGTCGAGGCTGTTCCAGTCCACCACCATCCAATCCACCAGTTTCTTCGAGGTGAAGTCACAGGGACTTCACAGCCTGAGGGCATCCCGGGAAAGAGTTCCCAACACTCCTGCTCCCATCTGGCTCCGTCTCTGCGGGGACGCGAGCACATCCGGTGAGGCCAAACCGGCCAATAGCCAGCCACATCCCAAAACCCAATACAGTCCACTGCGGTAAGTATCCAACAGTATTGATACAGCAATAAAATGTATGGCGAATTATATATAACAAGCAGAGTTACTTCTTATTATGCTTGACGTCGGAGAAGATTTCCACTATTGTTTCATCGAGCATTTCATTGTGTTTACATTTATATTAAAACTAAATACTATCACAGCATGGAATTATAAATGGTTAGACTTATCAAACCTCTTGTATCTAAAGGTAGGATCTCAAATCATTATTGGCAACCACAAAAACGGTGATCCACACCGACCTCAATTTTCTCATTTCAGTCGATACCAACAAAGCAGAAGAGAAAAAAAACTCTCCCGGCTGAGGCTGTGGATGGATGCCCGCAGATGGGAGAACAATAGAGCACGGTATAAACAAACGCCGTCCTGGCAGGGCAGGTGCGTTTGGTAGCTGCGAAATAGTTGCTATGAAAATGATTTCGTGCAGTTCGAGCAAGTTGCTCGAATACTCAATCAATGATTTTATGTAGCAGCAAATGCATTGATTTGTATTCATTGCATTGCATTGATTGCAATTCAAGGTTTGCATGGAAAACTAAGAGAAAATAAACTATATCTTCTCAAAACTTAAACAAAACAGAAACATATAGATTCAAATTTATTTAACATATTTCATTCAAACATACAGAGAAAATAAAACTGCTCGAAACTCTAGTCGGCTGTAAGCCCCGACTCTTAGGAGAGCTACGAATTTCATAGGAATCATATATGGTATACCCGATGATTTTGGGTGGATCGGTGAATATTTTTTTATCATCCGGAAATTCATCTAGAAATTCAATGGATTTCCTTCGAGAATTTCTCTAGGAATATCTCTTGAAGTACCTCCAGAAATTTCTCTAGGAGGTCCTCCACGAATTCCTCAAGGTGTCCTTCAAGGCAGTCTTTCAAGGCAGTCTTCAGGAGATTTCTTGAGAAGTTCCTCCCGGAAATCCTCAAGGTGTTCCTCCAAAAAATCCTCTAGGAGTACGTCTACGAGTTCCTCTGGAAATACCTTGGGAAGTGTCTCCAGAAATACCTTTTGGAGCCCAACCAAGAAATTCCAGAAAATTTCTAGAAGTTCAAAAGATTTTTTTTCTACGAGCTTCTCCAGGATATTCTTGGGGAGTTCCTCCGAGAATTCTTCCCAAAGTTCCTCGCAAATCTCCTGTAGAAAATCCTCAAGGAATCCCTCTAGAAGATTGTCTAGGAGTTTCTTCTAGAAATTCTTCTAGAAGTAGGATTTTTTCTATAAGTTCCTCCGGGAATTCCTTGAGGACTGCCAAAGGAAACTCTTTGGAATTTCTCTAGGGATTTCACTAGAAGTTACTTCGTGAAATCCTTTTCGAGTGTCTCCAGGAATTCTTCTTGAGTTCTTCCGGAAATTCCTCTAGAAGTTCTTCCAGAAATTGCTTTTCGAGTGCCTATGAGATTTCTTTGTAGGAGTTCCTCAAAGAATTCCTCGGGATTTCTCTAGTCGGTCCTCCGCGAGTTCCTCTAGGAGTTTCAATTGCATTTTTTTTTCTAGGAGTTTCTCTAGGAATTCCCCAAAGAGCTCTCTTGAGATTGCCTCTAAGAGTTCCTCCAGAAGTTTCTCTAGGAACCTTCAAAAGTTCAAATGCATATTTTCTAAGAGTTTGTTCTGGAATTCTTCGAGAGGTTCTTCCGGATATGCCTATAGGAATTTCTCCGGGAATTCCTGAACGAGTTCCCACCCTTAGTAATTTGTCCAGCAGTTTCTGCGGGGCTTCCTTCAGAAGTTTCTCCAAGAGTTCCTATAGTCTCGCCGGGAATTCTATTAGGATTTGCTCCAAGAATTACTCTAGGAGTTCATCCAGGAATTTCTGTACAAGTTCTTCCGGGAATTCTAAGATTTTTTTCGGGAATTACTCTTGGTGTTCATTCAACAATTCCTCCAGGAACTCCTCCAAACAATTTTTAGTAGTATACCTCTAATTCCTGTAGGAGTACCTCCAAGTAGAGGTGTGCGCCGCCGCGCCACGCCGACGCCGCCGCCGATTTTCGGTTCACGCCGCCGCCGCCGATTATTTTTCGGCGCGCCGCCGCTTACGCCGCCGAACTCCTATTTTCTACGCCGATCTCAAAAACGCATTGATAAATTAAATTATTTCTTGACTTATTTCATTATCCATTTTTTGGTCCAAATTTATAACAGTTCTAAAAAAGTGAAAGAGTTTGTCCTTCGAATTAAAACGAGTTTACAAAGATACCGAGGGTTCCTGAAGATAACTGATGGCTGAGAAAAGAATCTAGGGATTCCGAAGATTTAAGAAAATGCTGGTGATTCTGAAAAAAAGTTGTTTTCGTGTTCATCTCCAGAAGAGATGAAATTTCTTCCGCAACTCTTCTGAGGAATCTTCGAGCAGTTTTGCCAAGCATTCCGCTAAGAGTTCCTCCGGGAACTCTAGAAAGTCCTTCGGGAAATCCGAGGGTTTCCTGCGAGACACCCTCTAGGAGTTTCTCCGGGCATTGCTACAGGAGTTTCACTGAGACTTTTTGTAGTACTTCCTCTAGAAACTCCTCTAAGAGTTACGGGTATTCTTTTAGGAGATCCTCCAGGAAATCATCTAGAAGTTTAGAAGTTTTTCCTGGGTATTCCTTAAGGAGATCACCCGGCAATTCATCTAGGACAGAGGGACGAATGACCACTAGGTTAAGTACCCCTTTAAATACACACACACACACACACACACACACACACAATTCCTCTAGGAGCACCTCCGGGAATTCCTCCACGAGTTCTTCAACGACTTCATCCGGAAATTCCTTAAAAAAATCCTACGGGAATTCCTTTAAGAGTGCATAGAAATTGCACTGGAAATACCAGAAGTTTCCTCCGATAATTCCTCTAGGAGTTTCTCGTGTAATTCCTCTAGGAGTTCTTCTGGGAATTCTTCTGGAAATTGTTCTGGCAATTTCTGTAGCAGTTCCTCCTGGAATTCTTACAGGAGTTTCTTTAAGAGTTCGCCCGGAAATTCTTCCAGAAGTTCCTCCGAACATTCCTGTAGAAGTTCCTGTGGGAATTTCTCTAGGGTTCCCTCAAGGAATTCTTCCGGGAATTCCTTCCCTTCCGAAATCCTTCGGGGATTCATCACCAATTTTTTCCAAGAATTACACCAAGAGTTTCACCGTGACTTTATCTTAAAGTTTTTCCGGGAATTCTTCTAGAAGTTCTTCCGGGAATTCGTCTAGAAGTGCTTCCGGGAGTTCGACTATCTTCGGGAACACCTTTACTAGTTTCACCGAGAAGAAGTTCCCCAGGCAATGTCACTACGAGTTGCTAAGTTTGTTCTAGAACTTGCTGGGTATTCCTTCGAGTAGTCCGTTAAGAATTTCCCCGAACGTTCCTCTAGGAGTTCTAACAGGAATTTCTCTAGAAGTATCTGAGTTCATCTGGGAATTTCTCTACGAGTTCTTCCGGGAATTTTTCTAGGGGTTCCATCGGGAGTTGCTCTAGAAATCCGTCTGGGAATTCCTCAAGAAATTCTTCCGGGAAATTCATTAAGAGTTCATCCGAGAACTCATCTATGAATACATCTGGTAATTTTTCTACGAGTTCCTCCTTGAATGAATTTTCGATTTTCTTAAGCAATTACTCTACGAGTTCCTCCGAAAGTTCCTCTGGCAATTATTCTACTAGTTGCTCTACAAATATTTCTGGGAGTTGCACAAGGAATGCCCGGAATTTCCTCCGAGAATTCTTCTATGAGTTCCACCGGTAATTCCCCTAAGAATTCCTCCGGAAATTTCATCTGCAGATTCAGTCTCTCCGGCAAATTCTGTAAGAGTTTTTCTAAGATTTGTTTCCGGAATTCTTCCAGGAGTTTCCCCAAACGTTCCTCTAAGAGTTCATCAGTGAATTCTATTAGATGCTCTTTTGGAATTTCGTTTAGAAGTTCATCCGGGAATTCCTCTAGGTGTACCTAGAGGAATGCCTCTACGAATTCCTCCGGGAATTCCTTAAAAAGTTTATTCGGACATTCCTCGAGAAATTCCACCGGGAATTTCTTTAGAATTTTTATCCGGGAATTCCTTTAGAAGGTCATTCTGGATAGTTTATTGGGCAGCTGATTCACCATAACAATTATTTCAGTAAATTTTCAAAAAACAACTATACCGTGGAAATAAAAAAAATAACTAAACCGTAACTATAAACATTTCGTTGCATCTTCAAAATGATGAGTTACTAAAAAATAAAACACTGATATCGATTAACGGAATTAACAAAAATTTTAAAAATTATGACCACGCCGTTTCACGCCGCCGCCGCCGCCGAAAAATCATTCGGCGTCACGACGATCACGCCGCCGCCGCCGGCCAAAAAAGTGCAAAACGCCGCCGCCGACAGATTTCAAATCGGCGCACACCTCTACCTCCAAGAATTTCTTGAGAAATCTCTCCGGAAATATCTCTAGGAATACCTCTAGAAATTCCTCTAGAAGTTGAACATGCCTTTTTTCAGGAGTTACTCCTGGATTTCCTCGAGGAGTTTCTCGGAGAATTCTACCAGAAATTCGTCCAGAATTTTTTCTAGAAGCTCTTCTAGGAGTTTCTCCGGAAACTCTTTCAGAAGTACCGATTGGATTTTTTTATGAGATCATCCGACAATTTCTCTAGAATTTCTCTGAGAGATTCTCCGAGGATTCCTCAAGGAATTCCTCGAGGAGTTTCTCCGGTTAATCCGCTAGGTGGTCTTCTGGGAATTGCTATAGAAGTTCCAAGAGGAAATTTTTTCTAGAAGTCTCCCCGAAAATTACTCTAGGAGTTCCAATAATTTCGCTAGGAGTCCTTCCGGGAGTTTTCTTGGGAGTTCCATCAAAAATTCCTCTAGGAGTTCATCCGGAAATTACTCTTCGAGCTCCTATCGGATTTCTTTCTAAGAGCTGTTCCGGGAATTCCTCTAGGAGTTTAAATTTGATTTTATTCTAGGAGTTCCTCCAGGAATTTTCCTAGGAGCTCTTTTGGAAATTTTTCAAATGTGATTTTTTTCTAAGTGTTCGTACATGAATTTCTCGAGAAGTTCTCCAGGAAATGCCTATGCGAGTTTAACCGGGAATTCCTGAAGGAGTTCCTACCCCAGTATTTTCTCGATGGGTTTCTCCGGAAATCTAGATCCTAGATTCCTCTAGGATTTCCTCCAAAAATTCCTCTAGGAGTTCCTCCGGAAATTCTTCAAAAAGTTCACCAGAATCTCGTCTAGGAATTCTTCCAGGAATTTATCTAGACATTCTTCTATAAATTCTTCAGGTAGCTCCTCCGGAAATTGATCTTCGAGTTTTTATAAGATTTCTTTCTGGGAGTTCTTCAGGGAATTCCTCAAGATTTCCCTAGTCAGTCCTCCGGAAATTCCTCTAGGAGTTTCAATCGGATTTTTTTAGGGGGTCCTCCAGGAATTCCCCAAAAAGTTTTCTCGAGATTTCTTATAGAGGATCCTCCAGCAATTTATAAGGAGGCCTCAGCGAAATTCTTCTAGAAATTCAAATGGGATGTTTTCTAAGAGTTCGTACGTTCGTATCTCTGAGAATTCCTGTAGTTTTGCCGGGATTTCTACTAGAATTCCTTCAAGAATTCCTCTAGAAGTTCCTCCAGGAATACCTCAAGAAGTTCCTGCAGAAATTCTTCCAGGAATTTCTCTAGAAGTTCTCCCGGGAATTCTTCTAGGAGTGTCTCCGGGAGTTCTTCTTGGTGGTCAACCAGCAATTTCTTCAGACGTTCCTCCAAAAAATCCTTAAGAAATATCTCCTGGAATTCCTCTAGGAGTGTCTCTCCCGAGAATTCCTCTACTCAACTTAGGATTCCACTTGGAAATCCTCTAGGAATTCATGCTAGGATTCCACCTAGACTTCCTTCATTGATTTCTCTCTTTCTTCCTGGCATTCCTACTGACATTCCTCCAGGAATTTCTCTTGGCATTCCTCTAGGAATCTTCTGGGATTCTTCCAGGGATTCTTCCTGGAATTCCTCTAAGGATTCCTCCAGGAATTCCTCTTGGAATTCCTCATGGAATTCCTGCGTGAATTTCTCCTCAGATTCCTCCATGAAATCTACCTTGGATACTCCTTGGAATTCCTCCTAGGACTCCTCCAAGAAATCCTCCTCGGGATTCCTAGAGGAACTCTTCCTAGGATTATTACATAGCCTCCTTTTGGTATTCCACCAATAATTCTTCCTGGGATTTTTCCAGGAATTTCTCTTCGGATGCCTTCAGATACTACTCTAAGGAATCCTCTAGGAATTCTTTCAAGAATATCTCCAGGAATTCCTTCTATGATACTCACAGGTTTTTTTTCTGAGATTTTACCAGCAATTCTTCCTGGGATTCCAAGAATCCCAATCCAAGAATTCCTCTTGGAGTTTCTCCAGAAAATTCTCCTATGATTCCCCCAGGAAATCCTTCTGGGAATCCTTTTGGAATTCATCTTCGTCAATCTTCCTGAGCTTCCTATAGCAATTCCTCCTGATATTTCTCTAGGAATTCCTCCTGAGGTTTCTCCAAAAAGGCCTTCAAGAATTTCTCCAGAAATTCATCCAAGCCATTCCTCTTGGGAATCCTCCGGGAATGCCTTCGGAAATCCTTCAGGAATTCCACAAATATATCTTCTGAAACTCCTACTAGGATGCCTCCTAGTATCAATACAGGAATTATTTCTTGGATTCCTTCAGCCATTTTTCTCTGAATTTTGCAAGGCTTCCACCACGAAATTTTACAGGAATTGCTCCAAGGATTCTTACATGAGTTTTTTTTCTGGGGTTCCTTCTACAATTCGTCCTAGAATTCCTCTAGGAATTCATCCTAGGATTCCACTTGGAAGTCCTTTAGGAGTTCGTCGTAGGATTCAACTTGGAATTCCAACATGGATTGCTCCAAAAATTTAATAAAAAAAACTCAGAGCTTAATTTTAATTTAAATTTAAATTTAAAAACAATTAAAATTAAAATTAAAATTAATATTAAAATTAAATTTAAAATTAAAATTAAAATAAAAATCTATATATATAAAAATGCAGTGGCATACGTGGGACCGCGCATAACTTGCGAACGGGTGGTCCGATTTGGGTCGTCTAAGTTTTGTTCTGTTAGTTTTCAGCCAAGGAAGGTTTATGAGGCCTAAAACATGGGAAAATTGAGAGTTTGAAAATCGGGGTTTCATACATTTTGAACGAGGACTTGGGCGCTTGGTTAGGGACTCAAAACGTCAAAAAACGCAGTAGGCAAGCAAAGTTTGCCGGGTACAGCTAGTTAAAATTAAAATTAAAATTAAAATTAAAATTAAAATTAATTAATTAAAATTAAAATTTAAATTAAAATAAAATTAAAATTTAAATTAAAAATAAAAATAAAAATAAAATTCTAATTCTAATTCTATTTCTAATTCTAATTCTAATTCTAATTCTAATCCTAATTCTAATTCTAATTCTAATTCTATTTCTAATTCCAATTCTAATTCTATTTCTAATTCTAATTCTAATTCTAATTAAAATTAAAATTAAGGTCTGAGGTCAAGCTCGTCCGTTGAAAATTTGAAATTACCACGTGCTGCCGTTGAAAAAGCACGTTTTAGCTCTCTCGGAGAGGCAGCTTGTCCCACTCGTTCGGGGTTGGCAGTGTGGCCAGGATTATTTTGAAATGAGTTTATGGTTCAGTATAGCCAGAGTTGTACAAGATGGTTTTGTATCAACATTCTGGTTTTCATTTTGCCCTCAGTGACAAAAGTTATAACATGGACATGGTAGAAGATTTGCAGAGAAACAAAATAATGTAAACAAATATAATAATGAAAGATGTGAACATAACTGACTCAGTAAAAGAAATATACTGATGGTGTCTGAGCTCGTTTCTTGATCAGTACATAAACTTTACATAAATTATCATTGTTATCCAAGGCTATATGGGTATCTTAGCATGCATATACGATATAAGAATGCGAAAATGATTCATTGATCATAGAAACCACTTAGCTATTTGCTTTACAATTACAAGCTAAGTAGCAGGTTGAGTCCAAAAGACGGGAGTTACGAAGAAGTAGAACAAGAATAAGTGTATTGTATTGATACAGCAATAAAATGCATGGCGAATTATATATAACAAGCAGAGTTACTTCTTATTATGCTTGACGTCGGAGAAGATTTCCACTATTGTTTCATCGAGCATTTCATTGTGTTTACATTTATATTAAAACTAAATACTATCACAGCATGGAATTATAAATGGTTAGACTTATCAAACGTCTTGTATCTAAAGGTAGGATCTCAAATCATTATTGGCAACCACAAAAACGGTGATCCACACCGACCTCAATTTTCTCATTTCAGTCGATACCAACAAAGCAGAAGAGAAAAAAAACTCTCCCGGCTGAGGCTGTGGATGGATGCCCGCAGATGGGAGAACAATAGAGCACGGTATAAACAAACGCCGTCCTGGCAGGGCAGGTGCGTTTGGTAGCTGCGAAATAGTTGCTATGAAAATGATTTCGTGCAGTTCGAGCAAGTTGCTCGAATACTCAATCAATGATTTTATGTAGCAGCAAATGCATTGATTTGTATTCATTGCATTGCATTGATTGCAATTCAAGGTTTGCATGGAAAAATAAGAGAAAATAAACTAAATCTTCTCAAAACTTTAACAAAACAGAAACATTATATAGATTCAAATTTATTTAACATATTTCATTCAAACATACAGAGAAAATAAAACTGCTCGAAACTCTAGTCGGCTGTAAGCGTCGACTCTTAGGAGAGCTACGAATTTCATAGGAATCATATATGGTATACCCGATGATTTTGGGAGGATCGGTGAATATTTTTTTATCATCCGGAAATTCATCTAGAAATTCAATGGATTTCCTTCGAGAATTTCTCTAGGAATATCTCTTGAAGTACCTCCAGAAATTTCTCTAGGAGGTCCTCCACGAATTCCTCAAGGTGTCCTTCAAGGCAGTCTTCAGGAGATTTCTTGAGAAGCTCCTCCCGGAAATCCTCAAGGTGTTCCTCCAAAAAATCCTCTAGGAGTACGTCTACGAGTTCCTCTGGAAATACCTTGGGAAGTGTCTCTTTTGGAGCCCAACCAAGAAATTCCAGAAAATTTCTAGAAGTTCAAAAGATTTTTTTTCTACTAGCTTCTCCAGGATATTCTTGGGGAGTTCCTCCGAGAATTCTTCCCAAAGTTCCTCGCAAATCTCCTGTAGAAAATCCTCAAGGAATCCCTCTAGGAGATTGTCTAAAAGTTTCTTCTAGAAATTCTTCTAGAAGTAGGATTTTTTCTATAAGTTCCTCCGGGAATTCCTCGAGGACTGCCAAAGGAAACTCTTTGGAATTTCTCTAGGGATTTCACTAGAAGTTACTTCGTGAAATCCTTTTCGAGTGTCTCCAGGAATTCTCCTTGAGTTCTTCCGGAAATTCCTCTAGAAGTTCTTCCAGAAATTGCTTTTCGAGTGCCTATGAGATTTCTTTGTAGGAGTTCCTCAAAGAATTCCTCGGGATTTCTCTAGTCGGTCCTCCGCGAGTTCCTCTAGGAGTTTCAATTGCATTTTTTTTTCTAGGAGTTTCTCTAGGAATTCCCCAAAGAGCTCTCTTGAGATTGCCTCTAAGAGTTCCTCCAGAAGTTTCTCTAGGAACCTTCAAAAGTTCAAATGCATATTTTCTAAGAGTTTGTTCTGGAATTCTTCGAGAGGTTCTTCCGGATATGCCTATAGGAATTTCTCCGGGAATTCCTGAACGAGTTCCCACCCTTAGTAATTTGTCCAGCAGTTTCTGCGGGGCTTCCTTCAGAAGTTTCTCCAAGAGTTCCTATAGTCTCGCCGGGAATTCTATTAGGATTTGCTCCAAGAATTACTCTAGGAGTTCATCCAGGAATTTCTGTACAAGTTCTTCTAGGAGTTTCTCCGGAAACTCTTTCAGAAGTACCGATTGGATTTTTTATGAGATCATCCGACAATTTCTCTAGAATTTCTCTGAGAGATTCTCCGAGGATTCCTCAAGGAATTCCTCGAGGAGTTTCTCCGGTTAATCCGCTAGGTGGTCTTCTGGGAATTGCTATAGAAGTTCCAAGAGGAAATTTTTTCTAGAAGTCTCCCCGAAAATTACTCTAGGAGTTCCAATAATTTCGCTAGGAGTCCTTCCGGGAGTTTTCTTGGGAGTTCCATCAAAAATTCCTCTAGGAGTTCATCCGGAAATTACTCTTCGAGCTCCTATCGGATTTCTTTCTAAGAGCTGCTCCGGGAATTCCTCTAGGAGTTTCAATTTGATTTTATTCTAGGAGTTCCTCCAGGAATTTTCCTAGGAGTTCTTTTGGAAATTTTTCAAATGTGATTTTTTTCTAAGTGTTCGTACATAAATTTCTCGAGAAGTTCTCCAGGAAATGCCTATGGGAGTTTAACCGGGAATTCCTGAAGGAGTTCCTACCCCAGTATTTTCTCGATGGGTTTCTCTGGAAATCTAGATCCTAGATTCCTCTAGGATTTCCTCCAAAAATTCCTCTAGGAGTTCCTCCGGAAATTCTTCAAAAAGTTCATCAGAATCTCGTCTAGGAATTCTTCCAGGAATTTATCTAGACATTCTTCTATAAATTCTTCAGGTAGCTCCTCCGGAAATTGATCTTCGAGTTTTTATAAGATTTCTTTCTGGGAGTTCTTCAGGGAATTCCTCAAGATTTCCCTAGTCAGTCCTCCGGAAATTCCTCTAGGAGTTTCAATCGGATTTTTTTAGGGGGTCCTCCAGGAATTCCCCAAAAAGTTTTCTCGAGATTTCTTATAGAGGATCCTCCAGCAATTTATAAGGAGGCCTCAGCGAAATTCTTCTAGAAATTCAAATGGGATGTTTTCTAAGAGTTCGTACGTTCGTATCTCTGAGAATTCCTGTAGTTTTGCCGGGATTTCTACTAGAATTCCTTCAAGAATTCCTCTAGAAGTTCCTCCAGGAATACCTCAAGAAGTTCCTGCAGAAATTCTTCCAGGAATTTCTCTATAAGTTCTCCCGGGAATTCTTCTAGGAGTGTCTCCGGGAGTTCTTCTTGGTGGTCAACCAGCAATTTCTTCAGACGTTCCTCCAAAAAATCCTTAAGAAATATCTCCTGGAATTCCTCTAGGAGTGTCTCTCCCGAGAATTCCTCTACTCAACTTAGGATTCCACTTGGAAATCCTCTAGGAATTCATGCTAGGATTCCACCTAGACTTCCTTCATTGATTTCTCTCTTTCTTCCTGGCATTCCTACTGACATTCCTCCAGGAATTTCTCTTGGCATTCCTCTAGGAATCTTCTGGGATTCTTCCAGGGATTCTTCCTGGAATTCCTCCAAGGATTCCTCCAGGAATTCCTCTTGGAATTCCTCATGGAATTCCTGCGTGAATTTCTCCTCAGATTCCTCCATGAAATCTTCCTTGGATCCTTCTTGGAATTCCTCCTAGGACTCCTCCAAGAAATCCTCCTCGGGATTCCTAGAGGAACTCTTCCTAGGATTATTACATAGCTTCCTTTTGGTATTCCACCAATAATTCTTCCTGGGATTTTTCCAGGAATTTCTCTTCGGATGCCTTCAGATACTACTCTAAGGAATCCTCTAGGAATTCTTTCAAGAATATCTCCAGGAATTCCTTCTATGATACTCACAGGTTTTTTTCTGAGATTTTACCAGCAATTCTTCCTGGGATTCCAAGAATCCCAATCCAAGAATTCCTCTTGGAGTTTCTCCAGAAAATTCTCCTATGATTCCCCCAGGAAATCCTCCTGGGAATCCTTTTGGAATTCATCTTCGTCAATCTTCCTGAGCTTCCTATAGCAATTCCTCCTGATATTTCTCTAGGAATTCCTCCTGAGGTTTCTCCAAAAAGGCCTTCAAGAATTTCTCCAGAAATTCATCCAAGCCATTCCTCTTGGGAATCCTCCGGGAATGTCTTCGGAAATCCTTCAGGAATTCCACAAATATATCTTCTGAAACTCCTACTAGGATTCCTCCTAGTATCAATACAGGAATTATTTCTTGGATTCCTTCAGCCATTTTTCTCTGAATTTTGCAAGGCTTCCACCACGAAATTTTACAGGAATTGCTCCAAGGATTCTTACATGAGTTTTTTTTTCTGGGGTTCCTTCTACAATTCGTCCTAGAATTCCTCTAGGAATTCATCCTAGGATTCCACTTGGAAGTCCTTTGGGAGTTCGTCGTAGGATTCAACTTGGAATTCCAACATGGATTGCTCCAAAAATGCCTCCAAGTATTCCTTCAGGGGATCCTCCAGGAATTCCTCTAGGCATTCTTCTGGGAGTACCTCGTGGGATTGTTCCAGGCATTCCTGCTGGGATTCTTCCAGGAATTCCAGGTATTCCTATTGGCATTCATCCAGGTATTCCTCTTGGCATTCCTCATGGGATTCCTCCAGGAATTCCTCCTGGCATTCATCCGTGAATTCCTCCTTGAATTTCTCCAGGAAATCCTCCTAGGATTCCTCCAGGAAATCCTCCTGGGATTCTTCCAGGAAATCCTCCTGGAATTCCTCCAGGAAATCCTGGGAGGTTTTCTATAAATTTCTCCTAAGATTCCTCTAAATTTTGTTGCGGACTCTTCCTTGTATTATAACTCTGGAATTTCAGAATCAATTCTTCCAGGGATTTGTTCAGGAATTTCTCCAGAATTTTTTTTGGATTCCACTAAGAATTCCTCCAGTAGCAACGCTTATGAGAAATCTCAGTAGGATTTGCTGGAGAAATCTCAGTAGGATTTCCTGGAGAAATCTCAGTAGGATTTCCTGGAGAAATCTCAAGAGGAATTCCTGGAGAAATCTCAATAGGAATTCCTGAAGGAATCCCAAGAGGAATTTTAGGAGGAATAGAAAAATTGGGAGAAATATCTGGTGGAATCCAAGGAAAAATTCCTAGAAGAATTCTAGAACGATTTTCTGGAAGAATCTTACGAGGAATTTCTGGAAGATCACCAGAAGGAATTTCTAGAGGAACCCCATGGGAAATTCCTTCAGGAACTCCAGGATGAATTCCTGGAGATATCTTGGGAGGAATTTCTGCAATAATCCAAGAAGTAATTTCTGAAAAAAACCTAGAAGGAACTCCTGAAAAAATCCCAAGAAAAATGCTTTTAAGAATCGTAGGTAAAATTTCTGAGAAAATCCCAGGAGGAATTTCTGGATGAGTCCTTGAAGGAAATCCTGTAGGAATCCAAGGAAGAATTCCTAGAGGAATCCCGGGAGGAAACCCTGGAGGAATCTCAGAAGAAATTCGTGGAATTTCTCAAGGAATCACGGTTAAAACTGTTGTGGGGATCCCAGGAGGAATTCCTCGAAACATCCCGGAAAGTATTCCTCGAGAATGCTTAGGAAAAATTCCAAGAGGAATTTCTATAGAGGAATCTCAAGATGAATTCCTGGAGGAACCCCAATAGAAACGCCTGCAGGAAATCCAGGAGGAATTCCAGTAGAAACCCCGGGAGGAATTCCTCGAAGATTACAAGAAGAAATTCATGGAAAAACCTTGGAAGGAATTCCTGGAAAATTTGTTGAAGGAATTCCTGAAAGTGTATCGTGGGAGGAATCCAAGGAGAAATTCCTGGAGGGATGCCAGGAAAAATCTCGCAGAAATCCCAGGAGGAATTCCTGGAGGAATCCCAGGAGGAATTTTAGGAGGAATTCATGGAGGAATGTATAGTTTATTGCATTGCTAACTGGGCTGCGACGAAGTGCGGAATCTCAAATAAATGTGCGATATTGCATCAAATCGTTCCGGTGTCTTCACCGCACTCATTCATCACGAGCTAATGAATAAGTGCGGAGAAGACACCGAAACGATCTGACACAAATTTGCACTTTTATTTGAGATTCCGCATTTCATTGTCGCACTTATAACCGCGCAATGCGCAATTTAAAAAATAATCCTGGAGGGATTCATGGAGGAATTTTATGAGGAATTTATCAAAAAAAAAAATCCTGAGAGAAATTCATGGAAGAATCTCAAAATGAATTTGTGGAGAAATTCTTGGAGAAATGCTTGGGAGAATCAAAGGCAGAAATACTGGAAGAAGCCAGGAAGAAACTCCTGGGGGAATCCCAGGAGTAAGTCTTGAAGGTATCCCAGAAGGAACGTCTGGAAGAATCTAAGGAGGAATTGCTGGACGAGTTCTAGGAGGAATTTCGCAAAGATGACCCGCAGGATTTCCTGAAGGAATCGCAGGACGAATGCTAGGAAGACTCCAAGGAGGGATTCCTGAAAGAGTTCCAGAAGAAGTTCCTGGAAGGAAATCAGAAAGAATCTCCGCAGCAATTTCAAAAGAACTTCATAAAGGAATCTCAGGAGGAATTTCTGGAAGAATCCCAGGAGGAATTTCTGGAAGAATCCGAGAAGAAATTCCTGGAGGAATCGCAATAAGAATCCCTGAAGTCCTAAAGGAATCTAAGACAAAATTCCAGTAAGAATTCAATAATTAATTCATGGAGAAATCCCAGGAGAAATTCGTGAAAGAATTCCTGGAGGAATCCTTGAAACAATCACTTTTGAAATTCCAAGAGAAATTCCTGGAGGAATCCCAGTAAGAATCCTAGGAGGATCCTTGAGTACTTCGGGAATTCTTATTGCGATTTCTCCGGGAATACTACCTACGATTCCTTCAGGAATTGCTTCTTGGATTTTTCCGGAAATTCCTCCTGGAATTCCTATACGAAGCTCTCCTGGGATTGCTGCATTTCTCCAAGAATTCCTCCACAAATTCATTTTGGGATTCCTCAGGAAGTCCGTAAGGAATTCTTCCAGGAATTCCTCTTAAGATTAATCCAAGAATGCTTCCTAGAATTTCTCTAGGAATTCCTCCCATAATTTCTCAAGAAATTTCGCCTGGGATTCTTCCAGGAATTTCTCTCAGGATTTTTATTTTTGATAAATTCCTCCTAAAATTCCTCCTAAAATTCCTCCATGAATTCCTCCTGGGATTCCTCCAGGAATTCCTCCTGAGATTTCCGCCAGATTTTTCCTTGGATCCCTCCAGGAATTTCTCCTTGGATTCCTCCCACGATATACTTTCAGGAATTCCTTCAACAAATTTTCCAGGAATTCCTTCCAGGGTTTTTCCATGAATTTCTTCTTGTAATCTTCGAGGAATTCCTCCCGGGGTTTCTACTGGAATTCCTCCTGGATTTCCTGCAGGCATTTCTCTTGGGATTCCTCCAGGAATTCATCTTGGGATTCCTCTAGGAATTCGTCTTGGAATTTCTCAAGGAATTTCTCCTAAGCATTCTCAAGGAATACTTTCCGGGATGTTTCGAGGAATTCCTCCTGGGATTCCCACAGCAGTTTTAACCGTGATTCCTTGAGAAATTCCTCACGAATTTCTTCTGAGATTCCTCCAGGGTTTCCTCCCGGGATTCCTCTAGGAATTCTTCTTCGGATTCCTACAGGATTTCCTTCAAGGACTCATCCAGAAATTCCTTCTGGGATTTTCTCAGAAATTCTACCTAGGATTCTTCCAAGCATTTTTCTTGGGATTTTTCCAAGAGTTTTTCCTGGGATTCCTCCAGGAGTTCCTTCTAGGTTTTTTTTTCAGGAATTACTCATTGGATTCTTGCAGAAATTCCTCCCGGGATATCTCCAGGAATTCATCCTGGAGTTCCTGCAGAAATTTCCCTTGGGGTTCCTCCAGAAATTCCTTGTGGTGATCCTCTAGAAATTCCTCATAAGATTCTTCCAGAAAATCGTTCTAGAATTCTTCTAGGAATTTTTCCTTCGATTCCACCAGATATTTCTCCCAATTTTTTTATACCTCCTAAAATTCCTCTTGGGATTCCTTCAGGAATTCCTATTGAGTTTCCTCCAGAAACTCCTACTGAGATTCCTCCAGGAATTCCTCTTGAGATTTCTCCAGGAAATCTTACTGAGATTTCTCATAAGAGTTGCTACAGGAGGAATTCTTAGTGGAATCAAAAAAAATCTGGAGGAATTCCTGAACAAATCCCTGGAAGAATTGATTCAGAAATTCCAGAATAAATTCCTGTTATAATGCAAGGAAGAATTCCTGGAGGAATCCCAGGAAGATTTCCTGAAGGAATCGCAGGAGGATTTAATGGAGGAGTCCCAGGTGGAGCTTCTGGAAGAATTCCTGAAGATTTTCCGAAGGTATGCCTGGAGAATTCCCAAAAGAAATTCCTGGAGAAATCACCTAAAGAAACCTTAGGAGGAATTTCTTTAGGACACCCCGCAGCAAAATTTAGAGGAATCCTAGGAGAAATTTATAGAAAACCTCCCAGGATTTCCTGGAGGAATACTAGGAGGATTTCCTGGAGGAATCCTAGGAGGAATTGTAACCAGTGGTGTGTCTGTCTGTCCGAGATTTGTGAGATTTTCGCGGTGTAGTGTTTCGTTTCAATGTTAAAAATACCAAGAAGATGTTTGAATGTCCTCTGAGCATCACCAAATACCACCCACCGCCCACGGGACAGCTAGCAGCCGCACCACATAGTTCCGCTACTCGCCACCAGACATCGCAGGCTCAAGGATAAGGCGGCCATGAGGGGTGGCGTATAAGGAGCCATGATGGGGCGAATTTCGTCATAGCGGGAAACCTTCGGTCGGGGAGTCTGGATTGGGAAAGCGCCATTGCTCTACATCATTGGCAAGCCAAAACTCGAAGAGTATAGACGAGATTAAGGAAACTATTCGCAAACTAAAAGTGTATATAAACGAAAGTTGAAGAAATTAGCAGAAGTCGGAAGGAGTTGAAAAGAGCAAGTTTTGTGTGAAAGATTGTGGAAGAAGCAGAGCAATAGAAATATCCAGGTAAGAACCCCCGACCAGAGTCCCAATCGTCCCCAACAGTAATGCGCCACCTACTCGTTTTCAAACTGCCCGCAGGACCCCTTGTGTTTTACCTTGGTGTAGTCCGAAGAGTGCGCGTAGTCGACCGAGACCCTTGCGTGGTCCTACCGCCTCTCAGTCAACCGCAGTTCTCGAATCCTACACCCGAGACTGCAGAAGTAGGTCGCCTATCCTGCTGGATAGAACCGCCCATCATCGTGCCGTTACCCGACGGTGAGTGAGTGCCGCCATTTTGTCTGGAGCTTCGCGGCATCGTCAAGCCAAAGACCGCGAACGCTCGGCACCGTGAAGCCAACGGAAGGGGATCAAGCGAGAGAGGAGGAAGTGAAGCCGACGTAGCGTCGCCGGTCGAGAGGAGCGAGCCAGCGACGAAGAAGGAAGGTGGAAAGGAGTGGCTGCGGAACGGAGTAGGGGCCCCGCCAGAAGAAGAAGAAAGTGATAGATAAGGTAGGAGATAGGCTGTAAGGAAGTGGGAAGGACGAATAAAGGTACCTGTGTGCACAAAGTAGGAAATAAAGTGGGAAAGTGTATTGCAATCCGGAGTTCAGGCGTTTTCTTGGTCGCGGTGAGTCAAGCGCGTATGCCGACCCTGAGGCAGTTGTAGAAGGGGGTCTCATTGATGCCGGATAAGGGGAGGCCCCATTAGTTACACTTGGCGCCCAACTGAAATTTTGCGCAGATTCAGTGCCCGGGTACACTTGAATGCCGATTGCGTGTCTTTGCGGAGGTCTCTGGGAACGTCCAGACTTCGTCGACAAACTTTTCTAAAAGCACACAAAACAGGTAACCAACTGAAGATTAAGTATCAATACAGCTAATTCACCAAGAGGGGTCTTGGATGTGAGTGGACGGTCTAATTAGCCGCCAACACTTGATCAAAACTTACTAAAATAGTACAAGTTCTTAGTTGGAGTATTTTCGCGGTTGAATTCCGGAAAGGCTCAATGTAGTGTGATTTTCAGACTGAACAATAAAACACCAAACAAAACGAAACGTTTATTGACCATAAACTTGCTAAAACTAGGATTTTTAAATTGATTGCTCCATAGGAGAGCGTGAACAAATTTTAGGTTTTTTTTTTTAATTTCATTTTTCAGCTTTCAAGCAACGAAAGTGTTTACACATTTAGGATTTTCAAATTGGTTCGAGAGGAAGTTCCTCTGAACAACATTATTAGTTTCTTTTTAAATTTTATTTTTCGATTTTTTCTGGTTGAATGTCGGCGGCAACTATGGAAATGTCCCATGTGTTGTCGAAGTACCATGCGATGAATCCAGGTCATCTCACTATCGATGAGCTGGAGCATGAGCTGAAGATCCGCGGTGCGCCGCACATTGGAGTAAATCGCATCAAAACCTGATCATAAGTGGAAAAACTCAAAATGAAGTAATTGGGTTTTCCGTTGTGTTTTTGCCAAGTGTAGTTATCGTGTAATCGTTTGACAGCTAAGCAGTGTACAAATGTTTTGTTTACGCTTATCAGAAGAGGTTAAGTGAAGCTGAAGTTTAACCGTTTTCTTTGATATAATTCACAGCGCGTGCTAGTTTTGACCGTACAAAGTGAATGAAATTGATAGTTAATCAATTCAACAATGCAGTTTGTTAAAGATGGTTAATGTTGTTATTCTGTTACTTTGAAACCCAAACAAATTGACGTTGAATTTACATACAATATATAAAAATATTGAAAAAAAAAATGATGGAATCCTTTACCGTACATTCAAAATGAAATAAGTTGATTTTCCGGCTGTTTCCGGAAAATCTGCGTTTAGTGTATGTTCCTCTTTCAAATGCAGAAAGAAAACCTTCCGGATGTTTCCGATTTCAAAAGTTGCAACACTTTGAAAAAATCGTGATAATTTTATTAATATAAAATATTAGTTGCCTTAAAACACTATTTGGCCCTCTGGACGTATTTTTGCTGAAAACTAGAACTCAACAGCTTTCAAGCAAAAAAAAGAAGTTTAAAATCGGTCAACTGGTTCAAAAGTTGTGATTTTTTGAAAAATTTTAGTTTCGAAAAATCTTGACTTTTACAATCATAAAATTGGTCACCCTAATGACGAAATAAAAAAATACGAAAACTATGAAATACGTTTCATTACTAATTTGGGTTGCATTTGGGATGTGAAAATGCGTCAAAATAATTTTGATCAGTTTTGATGTACTAGGTGCTCCACTGTGCGCCGTTGGAAGCTTCACGGAGTGCGTCTGAGAGAACCCTGAGATGTTTGCTGAAAGAGGAGAAAAATAAACCGCAATTAGAATTTCCATTTGTTAGCGAATCTGTAGTAGAAGAGTTGGAAGTGTGTGACGATAAGTTGAACGGAATTAAAAACCATTTGATGAAGCGAGGTTGGAAAAGAGCGCCGGAACAGTTGTACAAAACTCGACTAATTCATATCCTGTTACGGATGCATCGTTTAAAAACCGTCGCGAAAGAAGAGGAGGATTTAAATAGTCTAGCCGTAATCGCCGGGGAATGTGTCAAGCTTCTTAGCGTGTACTTCTCAGCTACCTCTCACCTCCCCGAAGTGGAGAGAGGCCGAGCTGGCAATCATCAATGAAAGCTTGCATCAAATGCGAAATGCCCGAATAAAAAATACAGTAGAAAAACCGAACGTTGTATTGTAACAGTACTATTTAGAACCATATTTTTACAATAGACACCACTGTAAAAATAAAAATACAAAAACAATAAGATGTAATGTAGACACCCATACCGTGAATTGTAAATAAGATTTTTACAATATATTATACAGGTTGTTAAGTATCGTAACAATATAAAAAAAATATTTTTCCCCATATATATTTTTTTGCAAAACCATACATTTTATTGTTAATGAATTGTTCAAAATAC
This sequence comes from Aedes albopictus, assembly GCF_035046485.1. NCBI lineage: Eukaryota > Metazoa > Arthropoda > Insecta > Diptera > Culicidae > Aedes > Aedes albopictus. The sequence goes on along the minus strand of NC_085137.1, from coordinate 277,230,614 downwards.
TGATACATGGGTTTAAATATACCATACATTGTATGGTACATGAATGGTTTCAAACAATAAAATGTACCGTAAATAAATTGTTTTTAATTGTAATTTCACTACTGGTTATAAATTTAATCAAATGGGTTTGGAATGGTTCTCTTTTGTTATGTTGTATTGTTTTACATTACATAAGCCATATATAGTTATATTATCTTGTCATTTTCCTTCTCTTAATGGCATCTTAGGCTTACTAGATTTATTAGAATGCGCTTTGGGAATTCTCCAGAGTGTTTTGGATAACCCTTCATATATAGGATCGCCCACGTCTAAGTCAGAGTAGTCTCTGATTGCATTAGCAGTTGAAGCTTAGGCTTCAACTTTGCCCCACCTGCCAGATAACCGAGTTTTGCAATCTAAGCATTATTTGTGGCAACACTTTGAGCGGCATGATGGAACTATGCCGAGCGCGCTAAGTGTTATTAGACCACTAATGTAGTTGCATGAAGTGGGTGACGAGGTACATAAGTATCATTACAGCGTGCTTAACCGTTATTGCAATATTGAGGCACCAGTTTGACTAAAGTTTGAAATACATAACAACTCATGAGAAAACTGTCAAGTTCGATTCAAATATAAGTTATACAAAATACGAATACAAAAAGAATAGTGTTGAACTCATCCACTGATTTACGGTAATCTGACCTGCATCTTTCCGGGTTGGCCTACATCCGTATTTCTCTCATCGCACTCTACACACCTAGCCCGCCATATCTCTTGGACCCCTGCTTGGACCTGCAGTTCTTAGGACATCTGGTTTACCACTGATTTAAACATCTTATTGCCTTTAAATTGATGTTTATACTTATTCACTTTTTTCTCTTTCCTTTCCTTTGCAACAAAAAACTGATAAACATCAACAAAACAAAGCACGGAAAAAATCTTAAACTGAATAAATAATTAAAAATTCACGGAAAAATAATGTTTCGGAAAAGTGAATGGCTCAAACGTAAGAAAAACAGTATAATATATTGTTACATAAAAATCCAATGCAAATGTATAGTATAGCGAACCATTTCATTACAATACACTTTATTGTAGCTGGTACACTGTATAGTGCAGGAATGGTTTTCACCAAACACCCTATGGTTAGTTTTTATCCGGGTGAAGAGGTTGACGAACATGCTGTTCAGGTGGAGAAGGGAAACGAGAATGAGAAGGGATCTACTGAGGAAAATCTGAATGCAGCGAGTGACGAAAATGGAGAGAATGACGAGCAGGGTGCTGATGGTGGCGAGAAAACAGTAGCGGTAGAGAGTGAGAAACTAGCTGCAGAGGTTGCAAAACTGACTGCGGTTGTAGGCGTACTACTGCAGCGCATCACGGTGTTAGAGGCTAATCAAGCAACTTGCCAGCCTGTGGATACGCATACTAAGACCACTAACAGTACTAGGATCGAAGAACAAGTTAAGGACGGTGTAGACTCAGAACAGATTCAGACTCATTCAGGAGATTTTCTGGACTGGTTGAAGAAAAGGAATGACTCGTTAGAAACCTTGAAAGTTTCAGAGGAAGCTAGGAAAGTAGATCTGAAAGGGGTTGGAAAAGTTCAGAATGTGGAAGCAAGAAATAGGTTTGAGAACAGGTTTCCCATTCACAAATGGACAGTTAAATACGATGGAATGGACAATGGACGTAGGTTGAATGAGTTCCTAAAAGAGGTTGAGTTTAACGCTAGGTCAGAAGGTTTTTCGGAATCTGAGCTGTTCCAGGGTGCTCACCATCTGTTTACGCAGAAGGCGAGATCCTGGTACATGGAAGTCTGCTGTGAGATAGGTTCGTGGAGAGAGTTGGTTAGAGAGTTGAAGAGAGAGTTTTTACCTGTCGATATAGACTTTATCTACGAGCGGCAAGCTGGAAACCGGAAGCAAGGTGCCAGGGAGAAGTTCCAGGACTTTTACTTGGACATGGTCCGGATCTTCCGTAGCATGTCTACCCCATGGGATGAAAAACGGAAATTCGATGTTCTCTTCCGTAACACCCGGGATGACTGTCGTATAGCGATGCTTGCGGCGAACGTTGACTCGATTCCTAAAATGAGAGATTTTGGGAAACGTTTCGACTCAATTAATTGGCACATGTACCAGAAAAGAGAGAATAGGTTTGCACGGAAAGAAACGATACAGATAGATGAGGTTAGACAGCAGTCGTCGTATAGAGAGGGTGGAGATAGATTTCAAAATGTAGAACACCGAAAATCGAACATGAATCAACCTTTCAGGTCAGACACCCGCCAGTCACAGAAACGTGAATGGAAACAGCAGCAACTGAACGAACATAAACACCAGAATGAGAAACCATTTCAGAAACCTAAGCCACATAATGCACCACAAGGAAGTTCCGTTCCTGGCACTAGTGGAACTAATGCCCTCGAGAGGATAGTTAGAGCCTACATTCCATTGAAGAAAAATGTTTGCTTCAACTGTCACGAGGGAGGCCATAGCTTCAGTGAGTGCAACCAGGAACGCAAGGTCTTCTGTGAGCGATGTGGATTCCCAGGTTTCTACACGAAAGATTGTCCGTATTGCCAATCAAAAAACGGGCAGAAGGCTGTCTAAAGAGGCAAGTCAGTCTTCCATACCACTCCACAAGACCTCACACTGAGCCAGCAGTTGCAGAGACCCTTGAACAGCTTGGCTATTCGCGAGTGAGTGGAGATCCACACGAAGAGGTAGAAGTAGCCACTATGATAGTCACTCTCAGCGATGATCCCAGACCATTCGTGAGAGTAGAAATGCTGGAAATTTCTCTCTTAGGTCTGCTAGATAGTGGAGCAGCTAGAACAGTGTTAGGGACAGGTAGTAGAAAGCTGATGAGTGCGTTAAATTTGAAACTGAGACCCACCACGTTGAGCCTAAAAACAGCCGGAGGAGAGCAGTTAGAAGTGTTAGGTACCACCGATATCCCCATTACATTCAACGGAGAGACCAAAATCATACCTGTGGTAGTAGCTCCGAGTCTTAATCGTCGTTGTATTTTGGGATACGATTTTTGGCAATCGTTTGGGATTCGTCCAACAATCTCTCAGTCCGTTGATTTGATCGATGAGGCTGAAATAGAAATGAGAGACTGTGTTAATGAGCTGAATGAAAACCAAAAACGGCAGCTGGAGGAGGTGAAGCGACTCTTCTTGGTAGCCACTCCAGGCCACTTAGGGAAAACCAGTCTCATCGAGCATAAAATCGAGATGAAGGACGAATTCTTGAATGCGGATCCAGTTCGTAAGAATCCGTACCCTTGGAGTCCCGAAATCCAAAAGAAGATTCACCGAGCGCTGGATGGGATGATTAGGGACGGCGTTGTAGAACCATCGGAATCAGACTGGGCTTTACCAGTGGTTCCCGTGAAGAAACGTGACAGTGAGGAGGTGCGACTTTGTCTCGACGCAAGAAAGCTCATATGCATATCCTCTCCCCCATCAGAACAGGATTCTGAGTCAGCTCGGACCGTTCAAATTCTTAACGACAATCAATCTGTCACAAGCCTTTTTGCAGGTGCCCTTGAATCGGCAGTCCAGGAGGTTCACTGCTTTTTCGGTGCCAGGAAAGGGACTTTTTCAGTTCACGAGGCTACCTTTTGGCCTGGTGAACAGCCCGGCGACACTGAGCAAGCTGATGGACAGAGTTTTGGGCTACGGTGAACTTGAACCAGCTATTTTCGTCTATTTAGATGATATAGTGGTGGCGAGTCACACATTCGAGGAGCATATAGGGCAGTGCATGAAATTATTTCTTTCTCTTTCACTCTTACAGAAATTTTGTAAACAACAAGGCCACGAAACGTCAAAATCCCATACAAAATCAAAACAGTGCAGTGCCCTATACAAAAGTTGAGAGATTTAGCGAGACGGTTGAAGGAGGCCAATTTGTACATAAATTTAGAAAAATCCAAATTCTGCTGCTATGAACTGCCCTACCTCGGATACATCCTTTCTGAGAAAGGACTGCGGCCTAACCCGGATCGGGTCCAAGCGATCCTGGGATTTGAGGCCCCAAAATCCGTGAGGTCACTGAGAAGATTCCTCGGTATGGTAAACTACTACCGACGGTTTATCAATAATTTCAGCGAACTCACCGCACCTCTAACGGATTTGTTGAAAAACAAACCGAAAAAGGTGCGGTGGAACGAGGCAGCAGAACGGGCGTTTAGAGCAATCAAGGAGAGGCTCATAACAGCTCCGGTGATGGCAAATCCCGATTTCACCTTACCGTTTTCGGTGCAAACTGACGCGAGTGATACTGCTTTGGATGGTGTGCTCACCCAGGTACAAAACGGGGTCGAGAGAGTCATCGCGTATCACTCCGAGAAATTGAAAGGTGCTGAGGTCAACTATCATGCAGCAGAGAAGGAAGGCTTAGCTGCCCTTCGCTGCATTGAGAAGTTCCGATGCTACATAGAAGGCACTCACTTCACACTAGTGACTGACTCGTCGGCTCTTTTCTTCATCATGCGAGCCAAATGGAGATCCTCATCACGCTTGAGCCGCTGGAGTATCACGCTTCAACACTACGACATGGACATCAGACATCGAAAAGGGAAGGAGAATGTGGTCCCGGACGCGCTGTCGCGGTCTGTCGAAGCGTTGGACGTGGTAGAAGCGGATAAATGGTATCGCGATCTCTTCGACGCTGTTGAAGGAACCCCAGAAAAATATATGGACTTTCGCATCCAAGATGGGAAACTCTACAAGTTCGTGGCAGCTCAATCTGATGTCCTCGATTACAGGTTCGAATGGAAGAAGTGCGTTCCCGAAGCCGAACGTCCCAGGATAATACGCGAGGAACACGACGGCATGATGCACATCGGCTTCGAGAAATGTATCGAACAGATCAAACGCAGATTCTATTGGCCGAGAATGAGCTCGGATGTGAAGAAATACATTGCTAAATGCGAAATCTGCAAAATGAGCAAACATTCCACAACATCAAAAGCTCCTGAGATGGGAAACCAGCGAATCGCGACCCGTCCCTTTCAGATTGTGTGCATGGATTACATACAATCTCTGCCCCGAAGCAAGCAGGGCAATGCTCACTTGTTAGTTGTCTTAGACATTTTTTCTAAGTACTGCCTGCTTGCTCCGGTAAAGAAAATTGTTTCAGATAATCTTTGCACAATCTTGGAGTTACGATGGTTTCGGCGATTGGCAGTTCCACAGTACGTCATCACGGACAACGCCACGACGTTCATGTCCAAAGAGTTTCAGGAGCTACTGAAGAAATATGACATCCAGCACTGGGCGAATGCACGACATCGTAGCCAGGCTAATCCAACGGAAAGGTTAAATAGGACCATTAACTCGATGATCCGCACTTACGTCCGACAAGATCAAAGGCTCTGGACACTAAGATCTCAGAAATTGAATTCGTGTTGAACAACACCGTTCATGGATCGACGAAACTTACCCCTCACAGAGTGATCTTCGGAAGTGAGATGGCAACCCGAGGATCGGACCATCGGTTGGAGGATGAGAGTGAGATCTCGGAAGAAGACCGAGCGGAGAGGATGAAGGTCGTCAGCAAGAAGAACCTGGAGTTGGTGAGACAGAACCTAAAAAAAAGCATACGATAATACGAAACGGCAATATGATCTACGTCACAAACGGTACTCAACATCTTTCACTGTCGGACAACGTGTATTTAAACGAAGTTTCGCTCTATCAGCCGCAGGGAAAAACTTCAATGCGAAGCTGGGTCCACAGTACACCCCGTGTGTCATCGTGGCGAAGAAAGGCAGCAGTTCGTACGAGGTCGCGGACCTGAACGGCCGGTCGCTGGGAGTCTTCTCTGTAGCGGACCTGAAGGCCTAGAAGATCACTGAAAATCCATGGTACAACCGATTAGTATCAACTCTGGTTCTTGAGTGATAGAAGGTCAGTAGTGAGGACGAGATCCAATCCGTCAAAACATTTTTTGGATGGATTTTCCGAATCACACTGCGTAATTCTGAATCGAGGATGGAATCAGAAGTTGAAAATGGAGTGTCTAATGCACTTAGCACCCATCAATGAATGCATTCAACCAAAGAAATCGAATTGTTTTAATTACTATGTAAATTATAATTGTTTTTTAATTTGTTATTTTCTGTTGTGTAAAGTTCAACATTTTCAAAACTAATTAAACTCAATTATGCACCTATGCAATGGGCTGACTTGAATGCAATCTTGTTAACAAGTTTCTAAGTCTGCATTTCATTCAGCAAATGGAAGCTGTGCATAATTTGAGTATGCGAGCGTGCAAAATTGCTGTGAATGGCCACTATCGGGTGATATTCAATAACACATCACTAGGTTTCGACATTTTTGGATCACACTTTCTCAAATGTCTGTAATCAATTTTTCACCATCGTAGTTCAGGTATTTCACAATACACTGTTACACCATACTTACCCTATTGTATAGAAGCATTCAATCCTCATAGGGTGAATTTTCATCAAAATCCATCGAATAAAGGGATCTTATGGAAGAAATACCAATCAAATGATCACTGGGCCCAAATATTAGACACAATGTCACGAAATCGATAAATATTCTTCCTAAGCGCGCACTTTATCCTAGTTTTTAGATGAAAATCACTTTCGCAGGTCAGCCACGTTTCACAATAGCCACGAAATAATAGAAAGGCATTTGACAGTTTGGTTGTTCACAGTAGACCGCACGTACACACTGATAAGCCGATAACGTTATCAAAAATTGCCACAGTTGATTTGACTGATATTGGCTAACTCCGACAATGCATTGTATTTTAAAAGGGTGAAGACATTGTTCTTACCGTACTCATGAGTAAATCTGTACAATTTTTGTAAATATTTGTTATTCGGGAATTCATTTAGTTGTTGTAGATAGCAATGTTTTTTTAAATTGTTGCATGTCTAAAAGTTTGATTTTGCATGTTTTAATATATAATAAGTTTTAATTTGTTCAATGTAGTTCAACTTGTACATATTTTATTTTGTTTTGTTTCAATGTTGGTTAATGTTGAAAATAGTTTAATGGGTTTGCTGGAGACCGGAATCGAAAGATGTTGATGGTCAGTAGAAAGTAATTACTTTGAAACAGAGTGGAGTTGGAATTCCAACAATGACACCTTATGACCCCAAACCATGTTTTTACTAAATTTCATAAAAGGCTATTTTTCCCTAAGCTTACAGCCGTGATTCGTTATTTCTGAATGTGTTTGAGATGTTTATGATTTGGTTTGTGTTAAAAAAAGAGTGTGTTAGTAAGTTTAGTTCTGTTGGTGAAAATTCTGGTTCAGAGGTACGCGTCACAAAGTTGAAGTTTAAGTGTATGAAAATAAAAAAAAATCAGCTTCTCTGATTTTTTTTAACCCGAGCGGGGGGAGAGTGTAACCAGTGGTGTGTCTGTCTGTCCGAGATTTGTGAGATTTTCGCGGTGTAGTGTTTCGTTTCAATGTTAAAAATACCAAGAAGATGTTTGAATGTCCTCTGAGCATCACCAAATACCACCCACCGCCCACGGGACAGCTAGCAGCCGCACCACATAGTTCCGCTACTCGCCACCAGACATCGCAGGCTCAAGGATAAGGCGGCCATGAGGGGTGGCGTATAAGGAGCCATGAGGGGTGGCGTATAAGGAGCCATGATGGGGCGAATTTCTTCATAGCGGGAAACCTTCGGTCGGGGAGTCTGGATTGGGAAAGCGCCATTGCTCTACATCATTGGCAAGCCAAAACTCGAAGAGTATAGACGAGATTAAGGAAACTATTCGCAAACTAAAAGTGTATATAAACGAAAGTTGAAGAAATTAGCAGAAGTCGGAAGGAGTTGAAAAGAGCAAGTTTTGTGTGAAAGATTGTGGAAGAAGCAGAGCAATAGAAATATCCAGGTAAGAATCCCCGACCAGAGTCCCAATCGTCCCCAACAGTAATGCGCCACCTACTCGTTTTCAAACCGCCCGCAGGACCCCTTGTGTTTTATCTAGGTGTAGTCCGAAGAGTGCGCGTAGTCGACCGAGACCCTTGCGTGGTCCTACCGCCTCTCAGTCAACCGCAGTTCTCGAATCCTACACCCGAGACTGCAGAAGTAGGTCGCCTATCCTGCTGTATAGAACCGCCCATCATCGTGCCGTTACCCGACGGTGAGTGAGTGCCGCCATTTTGCCTGGAGCTTCGCGGCATTGTCAAGCCAAAGACCGCGAACGCTCGGCACCGTGAAGCCAACGGAAGGGAATCAAGCGAGAGAGGAGGAAGTGAAGCCGACGTAGCGTCGCCGGTCGAGAGGAGCGAGCCAGCGACGAAGAAGGAAGGTGGAAAGGAGTGGCTGCGGAACGGAGTAGGGGCCCCGCCAGAAGAAGAAGAAAGTGATAGATAAGGTAGGAGATAGGCTGTAAGGAAGTGGGAAGGACGAATAAAGGTACCTGTGTGCACAAAGTAGGAAATAAAGTGGGAAAGTGTATTGCAATCCGGAGTTCAGGCGTTTTCTTGGTCGCGGTGAGTCAAGCGCGTATGCCGACCCTGAGGCAGTTGTAGAAGGGGGTCTCATTGATGCCGGATAAGGGGAGGCCCCATTAGTTACAGAATTCACGGATGAATGCCAGGAGGAACTCCTGGAGGAATCCCATGAGGAATGCCAAGAGGAATATCTGGAGGAATGCAATAGGAATACCTGAAATTCCTGGAAGAATCCCAGCAGGAATGCCTGGAACAATCCCACGAGGTACTCCCAGAAGAATTCCAAGAGGAATTCCTGGAGGATCCCCTGAAGGAATACTTGGAGGTATTTTTGGAGCAATCCATGTTGGAATTCCAAGTTGAATCCTACGACGAATTCCTAAAGGACTTCCAAGTGGAATCCTAGAATGAATTCCTAGAGGAATTCTAGGACGAATTGCAGAAGGAACCCCAGAAAAAACTCATGTAAGAATCCGTGGAGCAATTCCTGTAAAATTTCGTGGTGGAAGCCTTGGAAAATTCATAGAAAAATGGCTGAAGGAATCCAAGAATTAATTCCTGTATTGATACTAGGAGGAATCCCAGGAGGAGTTTCAGAAGATATATTTGTGGAATTCCTAAAGGATTTCCGAAGATATTCCTGGAGGATTCCCAAGAGGACTGGCTTGGATGAATTCCTGGAGAAATACTTGAAGGCCTTTTTGAAGAAACCTCAGGAGGAATTCCTAGAGAAATATCAGGAGGAATTCCCAAAGGAAGCTAAGGAAGACTTCGAAAAGGAATCCCAGGAGAAATCCGAAGATGAATTCCAATAGGAATCCCAGGAGGATTTCCTGGGGGAATCATGGGAGAATTTTCTGGAGAATCTCTAAGAGGAATTCTTGGAGAAATCCCAGGAAGAATTGCTGGTAAAATCTCAGAAAAAAAACCTGTGAGTATCCTAGAAGGAATTCCTGAAGATATTCTTGAAGGAATTCCTAGAGGATTCCTTAGAGTAATATCTGAAGGAATTCGAAGAGAAATTCCTGGAAAAATCCCAGGAAGAATTATTGGAATGCCAGAAGGAAGCTATGTAATAATCCTAGGAAGAGTTCCTCTAGTGTAGCATCTGCGCTCCACATGTCCCGCATAGCAACCATATTTTCTAGAAGGACCACACCAGTGGTACCTACCACGAAAGTCTATCCGTTCCCATAGCATCGATCTGCTTAGGCGACAAATGCAATGTTCGCATATGCAGAACGATGACCACCAACCGTTTCGGTAATTCTGACGCAACAAAAACGTGTCATACTCATATTTCATTTTCCCATGCCAAAGCCATAAAGTTATCACCAAGCGCCTTTAGCCTTGAACCCGCCTTCTCCATATCGTAACTCTCTCTGGATCTTCTCTCTCTGTCTTTCGAATATCGATCGTCATCGATCGTTTACACAAATACAAGCAAATGACATCCAGCTACCTCCAGTAGGCTACATGTAACTTAAAATTGAGAAAATACATCATTCTGATTTCAACCACCAACCGGACGAGTGATAAATCAATATCACATCCAAAGTTAAAATTAAGAAGTTCCCCTCATGGCGAACCGTGTACAAGTCCTCGAACTTGCGTAGCTAGTGAACAGTGACTAGTGATTGATACTTGAAAGCAGAGGCTTGAACTGCTTTTCCAACAGTAATTCTTCGCTAATCGTTAGTAAAAGTGAACAGTGACAATGGAATAAATGGTTCAAAGCCCAAAATAACAACAAGTGGAACAGTGATTTTTCCCTGATAGTTAGTAAAAGTGAACAGTGACAATGGGAAAAAATGGTTCGAAGCCCAAAATAACAACAAGTGGAACAGATGTTGAAATCAACAACATCTTGGAGCAGCACCAAGATCTGCATGAAAGTCACGAGTTGAAACTCTGGCTTATACTTGTGCTTATTGCAATTCAAGTGACCGTATTGTGCTACAAAGAACTTAAACGGCTTAGCCGTCAAAACGCAATAAAAGCGGCGAAAATTGTTGGTAAACATGAAAACGTGTAAACATCAAAATTCTGACTAAAGTGAATAAACAGTGAACAAAACCCCAGGGTTAACCGGCAACCTGGAGCGACCCATCATCATGCCAACCGGCAACAGGGAGCGGCCAACGGCGCGATGTGTTGCAGATTAATCGCAACAGTGGAGCAGAGTGAGTTGTATTGCAGTCGTTAATAGCGGTGATGAGAGGTAATTACCAAGAACTCAAAAATATTTACGATGACCTTAAATCAAAAGTAGGAACTAGATCTTCAAGTCGTTTATTATTACGGACCAAAAATAGATCTAAATTTCTAGTCTCAGAAATAACTCAATATTGTTTTCTTCACGATAACTCTAACATTAGAGTTCTTACCGAAGAAGCACAATATATTTTTAAAAAGATTATAGAATTAATAGATAATAAAGCCGAAAATCCTCTCATATCCTTAAAGGCAACGGTAACCGCAATTATTTTCAAAAATAGACTATTCAAAATGGCGTTAGTTGTGGATGTCAAGTTAGGAACATCTTTGATCCCGATTTATGACGGGAATACAGCAAATTTAGACGGATTTATCGACGCAGTAACACTATTTGAAACCACCGTGAATCAAGCCTTCGAGAAAGGCACAGCGGATCAAAAAACCGCGGCGTCAAACACAGTTTTACAACTAGTTAGAACGCGCCTCACTGGTAAAGCACGACAAGCATTGGCAGCGAATCAGTCGTTGAAACAATTGCTTGACGCAATACGAGTAAGGTGCGCATCTAAAGTTTCACCTGACAGTGTTATCGCCAAATTAAAAACCCTGAAACAGGGCGGGGACCTGAACAATTTTTGCGATCAGGTGGATAAATTATGTAATGAACTCCAAGCGGCATACTTGCGTGATGCAATTCCGCAAGACACCGCTAGTAAAATGGCTACGAAAAGAGGAGTCGAGTCATTAATTAATGGCACAAAGAACAGTGAAACACGGATGATTCTTAAGGCTGGGACATATGATAGCATTTCCGATGCTATTCAAAAAGTTTTGGAAAATGATGCATGCGAAAACAAACCACCAAGTGCGCAAATGTTTGCAGCACGAAGTATGCAACAACCTAATCGTAGGGGAAATTTTTCTAACAACCGTGGACATGGTCGTGGATATTTTGTACCCAATCGAGGAAGTTACAATAATTTCCAAAGGAACGGAAACTTTCGCGGAAATTTCCACGGAAGAGGTAATTTCACCAACAGAGGTTACCATCAAGGTAGGGGATCGTATCATCAACGTGGACAATTTGCTCAAAGAGGACACTCTAATCCTCATTATGGAATGTATGTAGCTCAAAACATTCCTCAACAATTTAACCAACAACAGAATCCTCCCCCAGTTCAAAGCAATATGCAACCTACTCCGTTAATTCATCATTCAGGCCAACCCCAGTTAAATTTTTTAGGCCTACCACAAGGGCAGTTTATGCCATAAACCTATCTGCAACCAATTTTGTGCTTTTAAACATTGAATGTGCCGAACAACAATGTAGTTTTATAATAGATTGTGGTTCTGACATATCAGTGATAAAAGCATCAAAATTGAGATTTCAACAAAACTATAACCCTAATGACACATGCATGATTTCCGGAATAGGCAATGGTACCATACATACTTATGGAGCACTTACTACTAATCTTCTGATAGATGAATTTTCGTTTCAACATAAACTGTATATAGTTAATGATAACTTTCCAATTTCTACCGACGGAATATTGGGAAGAGACTTCTTTACCTCGTATAGGTGTTGTATCGATTATAACACATGGATTCTGTCAATCAATGCTTTTAACACTTGCATTACCATACCAATAATTGAAAAATCACGTACAAAACAAATCATACCACCACGGTGTGAGATGATTAAAAAATTAGATTTACTAAATCTTACAGAAGATATGGTCACTATATCAAATGAAATAATACCAGGTTTAATGTATGCAAATTGCATTATAAATAATGAAAATAAATTCGTGAAGTTCATAAATACCACGAATGAAAATATAATCCTTCCTGAAGACTTCATACCTACTATGACCCCTTTAAGAAATTTTTGCTACCATGGTAAAATTTCTAACCAATCCTCGAACAATGTAAGAAATGAACGTTTGTTACGTGAATTAGAATTGAATAATATTGACCCAAAAATTAAACCTTCTCTTGAACGTTTATGTATGCAATATAATGACGTTTTTGCATTAGAAAATGACAACCTTTCCACTAATAATTTTTATGAACAAGAAATTTCGTTGAATGATAATTCTCCTGTCTATATTAAAAATTACAGAATTCCTGAAGCTCAAAAATCAGAAATTGATCTACAAGTTAGAAAAATGTTAGACCAAAAAATTATTCAAAATTCAACCTCGCCATACAACTCGCCCATTCTACTTGTTCCAAAAAAGACTGATTCAGATACTAAAAAATGGAGATTAGTTGTCGATTTTCGACAATTAAATAAGAAAATCGTACCCGATAAATTCCCATTACCTAGGATTGATGAAATACTAGACCAATTGGGCAGAGCGAAATATTTTTCGACTCTCGATCTAATGTCTGGATTTCATCAAATCCCGTTACAAGAACACTGTAGAAAATTTACCGCATTTACAGCAGGAAATGGTCATTTTGAGTTCAATAGGCTTCCATTTGGATTAAATATTAGTCCAAACAGCTTTCAGCGCATGATGACGCTGGCGCTTAGTGGTATACCACCGGAATGCGCATTTCTTTATGTAGATGACGTAATTGTCATAGGATGTTCACTAACGCACCACCTAAAAAACCTATCTAACGTATTTGAGCGTATGAGAAATTGTAATTTAAAATTAAACCCAAAGAAGTGTTGTTTCTTTCGATCAGAAGTAACATTTCTTGGCCACAACGTGTCACAAGAAGGAGTACAACCCGACAAATCCAAGTATTCTATTATACAAAATTACCCAATCCCGAAAAATGCAGACGAAACGCGTAGGTTTGTTGCATTTTGCAACTACTACAGACGTTTCATACCTAATTTTGCTGAAATATCTCACCTAGGGGTCGCAGTACCGACCACTTTTGATGAGTACCGGTATTTCGGTACTGGGGCTGACAGTACCGGTAGTACCGGTAAAATACCGGTACTGGGAAATTTTTCACTAAAATAAAGAATAATCTATTTTGCACTAGAAATCCACAATTTACCAGTTATTTGTGAATTCCGATTTTCAAGGAAGTCATATAAGCTAAACAAAATGCTAAGTTTAAAAAAATATAGATAGATAAAAAATATAGAAATAAATTAGTTGTTTGAATACTGTTTTTGGAGCTATTCTTTAGCTTCTACGCAGTTTCATAGGCAGTATCTCGGTCAGTCTGAAATGAAACAAGAACAACTATACCTAAATCAGATAGATAGCTGCAAGGTGAAAATAGAAGAAGGTTTAACTTATTTTTCCTTGATGAGGCTATCAACGGATTCTAAAAACATAAGAAATAACAAGAAACCCTAATCTAACGAGTTTTATTTCAAGCTAGTGAATTCATATCCAAAATTCAACGTTCATTAAATCGATCATTGCTATGATATCCTGGATTTTCAGAAAGGTTGCATATATGTTTGTTTGACAAAGCACTTGGTTTCAATTGTTTTCGTTTATTGGCATTGCATATTGGCTATACTAATGACCAGATTACAGCACTTCGGGAGAGATTTCACGGTACCGAAAGTACCGGTACCAAGGCTCAGTCAGTACCGGTATTTCGGTACCAAAATTTGGTCGGTAATACCGGTATTTTCGGTACCGGTACTACCGGTACTACATCCCTAATCTCACCCTTTAAATCAACTCACAAGAAAAGATGTAAAATTCCACTGGAACGAAAACTGTCAAACAGCCTTTCTTACATTGAAACACCAACTTTTGTCGCCCAAAATACTTAAATTTCCAAATTTTACGAAAACATTTATTATCACTACTGATGCTTCAAAAGTGGCTTGCGGAGCTGTTCTAGCTCAAGAGTACGATGATATCGAGTTACCAGTGGCGTTCGCTAGTCGGACGTTTACAAAAGGTGAAGCGAATAAATCGACTATAGAGCGTGAACTAGCCGCAATTCACTGGGCAATTAAATATTTCCGACCGTATGTGTATGGAAGAAAATTTGTTATTAAAACTGACCACAGGCCTCTCGTTTATCTTTTTACTATGAAGGATCCATCATCCAAACTAACACAAATGCGGTTAGATTTGGAAGAGTTTGACTTCACAGTGCAATATATAAAAGGGAAAAGCAACGTTGTATCAGATGCACTTTCTAGAGTGATTCTCGATATACATGAACTGAAAAATATGTACATAATTACTAGGTCAATGACCAAAAATAAATTATCCCCACAAATCGTTCAACCGGCTCCACCGGAACCTGATCAATTCCGAGTGTATGATGCCATCAACGGTTTAGAAACTTTTGACATACCTAAGCTAAGTTTCTCATTTAACCAAACAAATAATAAATTTAATTTACTTTTATTCAATAAAAATTATTCTAAGAGTCTAGCTCTAGCGCTAGATCTCGATTTAAATTTAATGCCAATGTTGAAGAGAGCATTCGAAATTATAGATAAAGGGATCCCTTCTACCATTAAAAATTCAAATATCAAAAGAAATACAAGAAATGCTATTAAATTTAGCTCAAAGAAGGCCAAACATTTTGCAATCGCAAACAGCGATATGATTTTTAAATACGTAGACATAAATTTATTTAAGGAACTAGGTAACAAAATTCTTAGGAATTGTACCATATTGATTTATGAAAAACCCAAATTTATTAAATCAGATACCGAAGTAGATCAAATTCTGCATCAGTATCATAATACTCCACTAGGAGGACATATAGGAATAAATCGGTTATACCGTAAATTAAGACCAATCTTTTATTGGCATAATATGAAACAAATTATTACAGATTACGTGAAAAAATGCGAACTCTGTAAAAGAAATAAGCACTTCGCACAAGTGCAAACTCCCGCCATAGTCACTTCGACACCCATTAAACCTTTCGAAGTAGTATCGATCGATACTGTCGGTCCGTTTTCACTGTCGATTAACGGGAACCGATATGCAGTATCGATGCAATGCGACTTTACAAAATTTATCATTCTAGTACCCGTTACAGACAAAACTGCAGCCACTATGGCAAAGGCCGTAGTTGAGCAATGCATATTAATATTTGGCCCGATGACAAAAATTAAAACTGATCAAGGAACAGAATTTAAAGCTGTCTTTGACGAAGTTTGTAAAACCTTACAAATAACACATACATGTTCAACAGCCTATCATCCGCAAACAATAGGCGCGTTAGAGAGAAATCATAGGTGTTTAAATGAATACCTACGAAATTTCTGTAACGATCGTGCTAATGATTGGGACAACTGGCTTGCATATTACTGTTTTTCGTACAACACAACGCCCAACCTTGACCACAACTACACGCCTTTTGAGTTAGTCTTTGGTAAGAAGCTAAACACCTTTGAAATAATACAAAGCAAAACTACCCCGTTATACAACTACGAATCCTTTGAAAAAGAAATGAAATACAGGTTACAAATTGCTCACACTCAAGTTTTAGATGCTATACAAAAAACAAAAACAAAACGAACCATCAAATTAAATGAAAACGTCAGAAATACGGATATTATTATTGGTGATATAGTTTATTTGGCTCATGAAAATAGAACAAAATTGGATCAAGTAAATTCAGGTCCGTATACAGTGATTAACACAACAGAATCTAACGCTACAATAAGAAATAGCCAAAACAAATACACTGAAGTCCACAAATCTCGATTAATTAAATTTAAAAGTTAAAAACTTCCTAAAGGGGGTAGGAGCATACATAGTTTTTCAAAAACGATAATTCTTGATTTCAAAATTTATAAATGTTGCATCTACTCGAAAAAAAAACAGCAATAGTTAGACCATAAAACCAATCTGTCATTTGTAACAAAGAGATATTTTGTGAGAGGTACTTGGAGTCATATTGCAAACATTTTCTATCCTGCGAAGATCTTCCGTTAGGGGGATGGTGTAGCATCTGCGCTCCACATGTCCCGCATAGCAACCATATTTTCTAGAAGGACCACACCAGTGGTACCTACCACGAAAGTCTATCCGTTCCCATAGCATCGATCTGCTTAGGCGACAAATGCAATGTTCGCATATGCAGAACGATGACCACCAACCGTTTCGGTAATTCTGACGCAACAAAAACGTGTCATACTCATATTTCATTTTCCCATGCCAAAGGCATAAAGTTATCACCAAGCGCCTTTAGCCTTGAACCCGCCTTCTCCATATCGTAACTCTCTCTGGATCTTCTCTCTCTGTCTTTCGAATATCGATCGTCATCGATCGTTTACACAAATACAAGCAAATGACATCCAGCTACCTCCAGTAGGCTACATGTAACTTAAAATTGAGAAAATACATCATTCTGATTTCAACCACCAACCGGACGAGTGATAAATCAATATCACATCCAAAGTTAAAATTAAGAAGTTCCCCTCACTAGGAATCCCAAGGAGGATTTCCTGGAGGAGTCCTAGGAGGAATTTCTGGAGGAATCCTTGGAGGATTTCCAGGAGGAATCCAAGGAAGATTTCATGGAGGAACTCAAGGAAGAATTCACGAATGAATCCCACGAGGAACTCCTGGAAGAATCCCATGAGGAATTCCAAGAGGAATTCCTGGAGGAATCCTCGCAGGAATTCCTAGATGAATCCCAGAAAGAATTCCTGGAAGAATCCCAGAAGGAATTTCTAGATTAATGCCAAGAGCAATTCCTGGAGGAATATCAGGAAGAATTCCTGGGAGAACCCCTAAAAGAATGCCAGGAAATATTTCTGGAGTAATCCATGAGAGAATTCTAGGTGGAATCCTAGAATGAATTCCTAGAGGATTTCCAAGCGGAATCCTAAGATAAATGCCTAGAGAAATTCCAGCAGGAATTGCAGAAGCAATCCCAGAAGAAACTCCTGTAAGAATCTGTGGAGCAATTCCTGTATAAATTCCTGGAGGAATCCTTTCAGAATTCCTAGAGGAATTCAAAGAGCAATTTGTGGAGAAACTGCTGGAGAAATCCCTGGAAAAATTTCTGAAGGAATCCAAGAAAACATTCCCGTATTACAGTCTGTTTGTCTGTGGACATAGCAAATGTTTACGTTTTTTCGCCGGTGTTAATATTTCAATTTTATTTGTGTTAATGCAATTGAATCGTGTTCTAAATATTATTTGTTTGCTGTTAATCGGATGGTGCATATGTGGTTGATGGTTGATCGCGTTTAGTTAGTGATAATATCGCGAAAATACAATTCATCAACAAACACTTTCGCGACATCGCACTGTTTTTCGCTTCGACCATTGAGTGTCTCCTTGCTGCACTTTTCGGGCTACCGTAGTTTCGCGCATTAGAGCATCTCCACCGCGCGTGTGTTGTTTTGTTTATCTTCGTGGACTATAGTATATCCGATACGAGGTGGTCTTGATTGACATTTTCGAGCGTAACAGTTGAAAAAGACCCTAATACGAAATGTCTCTAGTATGTGGTTCCTGTGCTGGTGATATCGGGGACATTCAAATAGAGTGTCAAGGCTTTTGTAAGGCAACCTTCCATCCTAGCTGCTGTGGAGTTGCTGCCGATACGTTCGAGGAGGTGATGAGACTCAATCATTTTTTGTGGTTCTATCCCTCGTGTAAGTCGCTTATGAAAGACATGCGTTTTCGGAATACATCTCTTGCCGCCTATGAAGTAGGTCAAGAGCATGCTCTCAACTCCCACAGCAATATTATGCCTCTCAAGAAAAATCAGAATTAGTGGTGGGCATTCCGCTCAGAACGGAGCAAAAGAACGGAGCAAAAGAACTAGTTCCTTAAAGTGAGTGAATGAACGACGGCTCTTTTTTAAAGAACGGTAGCTCAGCCGCTCACTTCACCCAACCATATGTTCTACATTCAACCATCCGCATCAACTCACCGGATCAAGCCCCTGGCATCAATGAAATATATCGTAGCCAACATCTAACTGCCTTATACTCATATTCGTGCAAATTGAAATGAGCGTGTAATCAACAAACGCAGCTTTTGTTTGATGTTGTGAGCCACACACGAAATCACATTCACAATGCGTGTTTGTTGGGTTGCTTTATTCAACTAATCACATGCTCCTCTTACAGTACATTAATATTAAAGCGAGTTTGAAGTGTTTGGTGATCATAACAGGTGGAAAAAATGATTCCAAAAACTGATCAACAAACCAAAATAAACGTTAACGAAAAATTGTTGATTTTCGCATTTGACAGTGGGCGCTATTTATTAGCGCCCAGGACATCCTGTCTACCATGATTCCAATGCATTGATATAGGCCGTGTCAGGGGCCTGCACCGGATAGTTAGCTGCGCATAAATACATCAAATAAACCGAATAACATACTTATTGAATGATCGAACACCATAAGCACGTGGTCTCGTTCTCGTGCTTTACGCGCCCACAGTTCTCACGTCAGCAATCACGAGTTTGTGGTGATGCGCATAGCTGCAGAAGGCGACGCGACGCTACTCAGTTCAACGCAAGCGTTCAGTCCGTTCCCGCTCTCGCTCTCGCTCTCGCTCTCGTTTTGCACTGGATTGTCACGAACGAGCCGAAGAACCAGTTCAATTTTGGCGCGTTCTTTTGCTCCTGCCGTTCGTTCACTGAACGACTGAGCTAGTTCTTTGGCTCATTGAACGAGCGGAAGGAGCAAAAGAACGCGCCAAGAACTGGTTCATCGACTCGCTCGTTACAATCCGATGCAAAACGGAAGCAGGAGCGAGAGCGAAACCTTTGAAGTACAACAGATTACGCGTAATGTTTCGCAATTACTTTTAATTAGTATCCCTTCGCACAAGTTGTTAAATGCCACCCCAAGTTATTTTATTTTCAAAATATACGCCCGCGCAGCGCTGGGAATATTTGTGAGTAAAAAATATGTAAAGTACATTGCCGGAAAACACTTTCTGACATCTATTTCCTTCCTACGCATCACATGATTTTATTTGAAATTCAAACTTGCATTTTTTCAATACTTGTGTTCAATTCATATAAAACATTCAAGTGAGCGGATGAACGGTTCAAATGAACTGACTCACTTTAATGAACGGAGTAGCTCTGAGCCGCTCACTTAAATGAGTCATTTTGCCCACCACTAATCAGAATATGGCGATTACCTGCCTCTGGCTTCTGATATTAGCGCGACAGTCACTAATAACAGCGTCACCAGATTTAGAAGTATATAATTCCACTATATGGGGTTTGACAGCAAGAACACTCATTCCACTGAGCTACTCTTGCCGTTCGTCACTAATACATTCAAAAACATCTGTCACTTCGCGAAACCCACGTGCTTTTGTTTTTGGCGGGAACACTTTTTCTTTTGTTTTGCCTTGCGACTGTCATGCGGCGGTATGCATTGCGAGCGTACGACCGCCGCAGGACTCTAATAAAAGATAAGCGCGACAATATTATGAAAAACCTGAAAACCGAAATAATGAATGAACTCAAGGCCGAAATTCGAACCAACTTCGCGATGCTGATCAATTCGAGTTCATGCACTCCGAAGTCCTCTAAACGTGTTGGGATCGATCCAAGGTTCACACGAAGTAGGAGACTGTTCAATACAGCTGCTAAACCAACCATGGATAAGCAGCCGCCCTTGCTGCTAGGGACCGGTAGTACTCCCTCTCCGTCAATAGAAATCGCCACTGTTCCACCGAATCAACCAAAGTTTTGGCTGTACCTGTCGCGGATAGCGAGAGATGTGTCTGTCGAACAGGTCTGCGCCTTAGCTAAGAAACGTCTCGGCACCGAAGACGTCCAAGTCGTCCGGCTTATGGCTAAAGGAAGGGACATACGCACAATGTCCTTCATCTCGTTCAAAATTGGCATGAACTTGGAGTTGAAATCTAAAGCTCTGTCTACATCGACGTGGCCGAAAGGTGTCCTTTATAGGGAGTTCACCGACAACAGATCCGATGAAAATTTTTGGCGCCCGGGAGCTGTAGCCGCATCCGACGATCCTTTGAGCATTTCACCAGAAGCCGTCGTTTTAATGGAATAAGCGAAACTAATATCGTCATCACCCCGGGACGCACACTTGCCACAAGTCTCAAGGAAGCTCCTATTCCTCTCACCGCAGTCGAGCTCTTCCCGCCAGCGACCAACAGCCGTCCCGGTCCTGCGTGTGAGCTGGAAGATGGAGACTTCCGAACTCCCGTTATAGGCAAGTACGATTTTTCTTCGAACACTTCATTCGCTGTAGCCCTCGCTGCTTCTAGTTCAACGTCATCAACCCTAGCGTGTTTGTCTTCAACAATTTGGATACCGGGACGCAGATTTGCCGATTCCTCTTGCCGCAGTCGAGCCCTTCCCGCCAGCGACCATCAGCCGTCCCGGTCCTGCGTGTGAGATGGAAGACGGGGTCTTCCAAACTTCAACTACAGGCAAGTACTCGACTTTTTTGATCACCTCGTGCGCTGTATCATCCGTTACTTCTAGTTTGACTTCAATAATGCAAGAACGGCCATCATCTCCAATCATGACACCGGGACGCACACTTGCCATTAGCACTAAGGAAGCCCCAATTCCTCTCACCGCAGTCGAGCCCTTCCCGCCAGCGACCATCAGCCGTCCCGCCGGTCCTGCGCGTGAGTTGGAAGAAGGGGTCTTCCGAAACCGACTTCTAGGCAAGTACGATTTGAATACAAGAAACTCGCTTCTTAAACCTTTTTCCATTTTCGAGGCCCCGGGATCTCCGGAACACGGTATTGGATATAGGCGCATCCCGAAGGACGCTCTCACCGATGCTCGATTGTACGACCAATGGAGGATAACGACTGGAGACTCCCGGTTGGCAGTAGCTGGTCCGTCATGGTCGCGTGATTACCTCACACTCCCCATTTTGGACTCCGTGGGATCGGAAAGGGGTTCCAAGGCCCCAGCTAGGCGGGGTCCTCCTGGTGCTGAAGTCATGGTCTTGCCGGAAGTAGCGACTACCTTCCGACGCCCGATGACAGGTTCCTCCAAATCCTTGATAGCAAGGCGAGATCATCACGATGGTGTATTGATCTACTATCAAAACGCTGGTGGAATGAATAGTAGCGTGGACGAATACCTTCTCGCAATATCCGATGGGTGTTACGACATCATCGTTCTAACCGAAACGTGGTTGGACTCACGAACTCTCTCGGGACAGGTTTTTGGTACGGAATACGAAGTTTGTCGCTGTGATCGTGAACCTCGAAACAGTCGCAAATCAACTGGTGGCGGCGTTCTCATAGCTACCAAAAAGATGTTCAAAACTAGAGTTTTGAACAATGACGACTGGGATAGTGTAGAACAGCAATGGGCGTGTATCCAGCTTACAAACCGCAAGGTGTTTCTGTGTGTTGTCTATGTGCCCCCTGATCGAACCCGTGACACCGCCTTAATCGACACTCATTCCCGATCGTTAGCGGCGGTTATTGAAAAGGCTAATGCGGTCGACGAAATCATAATCATTGGAGATTTCAACTTACCGGAAATCTCTTGGAAATCGTCCTGCAATGGGTTTCTACACCCCGATCCCGATCGATCTAAGTTGAATGTAGGTGCATCCAAACTTTTAGATAGTTATAGCTCCGCCACGTTACGATAAATTAATTACATTACCAACGAAAATGGTCGCTGTCTTGATCTCTGTTTCGTGAGTGCTCGAGATGTCGCCCCAGCTATCTCCATTGCTCCAGTTCCACTGGTCAAACATGTGAATCACCATCCTCCATTAGTCCTCACACTCGACGATCATTGTTCAAGCAAAATGATGACTGTCGCTCCCGTGTTTTACGACTTTCGTAATGCTGACCAGCAAAGCATTATTGAATTTCTATCTGCCATCGATTGGGCCGCTGTCCTCGACGAACGTAATGTGAACAATGCTGCTCAGACACTCTCGCACATCCTGGGTCATGTGATTGAGCGACATGTACCTAAGAAAGCTTTCCTGAACAACAAACCGTGGATGACTCGTGAGCTTCGTGTACTGAAGTCCACGAAGAAAGCTGCTCTTAAGAAGTACTCGAAATATCGGACAGTTTCGCTGCGAGACCATTACAAGAGATTAAACACCGCATACCATTTAAGTAGCCGCCTGAGCTTCCGACGGTACCAGGAAAACCTCCAACGGAATCTGAGGATTCGGCCCAAGTCCTTCTGGAAGTACGTTAACAGTGAACGGAAAGAGGCTGGCTTTCCTTCAACCATGACCTTCAACGAAAAATTCTCCTGTGACCCCGATGACATCTGCCAGTTTTTTGCCGACAAGTTTGCCAGCACTTTCAACAATCAAGTCATTCCCGATCGTCAAATTCATCAAGCCGCTTTCAATGTTCCGTTAATGACTGGAAGTAGTCTATACAGACTTGACATCGACAATGCCATGATTTTCAGAGCCGCCTCGTCGTTAAAGTCATCGAGCAACTCTGGCCCTGACGAAATCCCATCCGTTTTTGTGAAGAGGTTCATTGAAAATCTCCTGACTCCTCTGCAGCACGTATTCAGCCTGTCCTTGTCAAGTGGTGAATTCCCGTCGGTTTGGAAAACCGCCGTTATGTTTCCCGTTCACAAGAAAGTACGTGGATGCTATCGACTGTTTCGAATTCACAGGGGATTTAATCGCTTAATAGACTTCACAAGAAAGGTGATCGCAGGAACGTCTGCAACTATCGCGGTATCACATCACTGTGCGCAATCTCCAAGCTGTTTGAACTTGTAGTTATGGACCCACTTCTCGCACATTGCAAACAATATCTGAGTGACGACCAACATGGGTTCATCTCAGGTAGGTCGACCACGACTAACCTCTTGTGTCTCACCACGTACATTGCGGAAAGCTTTGCAGAGAGAGTCCAAACGGATGTCATCTATACGGATTTGTCTGCAGCCTTCGATAAAATCAGTCACGCTATAACGATTGCTAAGTTGGAAAGGCTTGGTGTCGGCGGTAGTGTTTTGAGCTGGATTAATTCGTACCTCGTCGGTCGTAAGCTAACAGTCACCGTCGAAGGCTCCGTGTCGAATGAGTTTCCGGCTCCATCTGGTATCCCACAAGGTAGCCATCTGGGGCCACTACTTTTTCTGCTATATTTCAACGACGTCAACTACGCAATTAAAGGCCCTAAACTATCATTCGCGGACGATTTGAAAATCTACTTGAAGATTTGCTCTGTTTATGATGCAATACGTCTTCAGGAAGAGCTCAATATTTTCGCGGAATGGTGCGATTTGAATGGCATGGTCGTTAATCCAAACAAATGTTCCGTAATGTCTTTTTACCACATTCGCCAGCCGATCATCATCTCGTATAAGCTTAATGGCTGTGAAATTCAACGTGTCGACCATGTGAAGGATTTGGGAGTAATCCTTGGCACTCAGCTGACATTCAAACAACATGTATCGTACGTAGTAGAAAAAGCCTCCAGAACAATGTGTTTTGTTTTTCGCATCGCCAAGAATTTCAGCAACATACATTGCCTCAAGTCGCTGTACTGTTCGCTCGTCCGCTCATCCCTAGAGTACTGCTCGGTCGTCTGGTATCCGTATCACCAGAACGGTATGGACAGGATCGAATCGGTTCAGCGCCGCTTCTTACGTTTTGCTCTTCGTCGACTTCCATGGCAGGATCCGTTTAGATTACCGAGCTATGAGAGTAGATGTCGTTTGATCCAGTTGGAAACTCTCCAGGCGCGCCGAAATATCGCCAAGGCAATGTTTGTGGCTGACACAATTCGAGGAAGAACAGACTGCCCAGCAATTCTGGCGGCAGTTGATTTGAACGTCCGTCTAAGAGCGTTACGAAACAATTATATGCTAAGATTACCGCTCCAACGAACCGACTACGGCCAGAATATCGCTATTCATGGTGCTCTTCGAGTGTTCAATAGGGCAGCAACCGGTTTCGATTTTAATTTGTCTCGTGCAACAATCAGACGTAATTTTCTGTGATATTTTGTACAAATGCTGACGAATAGTGATTTTGTGTTTGTGTTATCTGTTGTTATAGTTGGTAGTATCAAATAGTTTTAACCATCATTGGGACAAAGTTGTCTGTTGATGTAAAGTGAATAAATAAATAAATTACTAGGGAGAGTTCCTGGAGTAATCCCAGGAGCATTTCCCGGAGGAAACCTAGGAGGAATTCCTGGAGGGGACATTTGTGTTGGAATTCTTGAAGGATTTCCGGAAATATTCCTGGAGGATTCCCAAGAGGAATGGTCTGGAGGAATTCCAGGAGAAATTCTTGAAGACATTTTTGGAGAGTCCTCAGGAGGAATTCCTAAAGAAGTTCCTGGAGGAGTTCCCATAGGAAGCTCATGAAGCCTTCGAAAAGGAATCCCAGGAGAAATTTCTTAAGAAATCCGAATAGGAATTCCTGAAGGAATCCCGGGAGGATTTCCGGGGGGAATCCTAGTAAACATTTCTGGAGAAATCCTAATTCCTGGAGGAATCCTAGAAAAATTTCCTGGAGGAATCCTAGGATAAATTCCTGGAGGAATCCCAGGTGAATTGCTAAAGAAATCTCAAGAAAAATGAGATTCTGTGAGATTCCTAGGAGGAGTTCCTGGAGATACTGTTGGAAGAATTCCCAGAGGATTCCTTGGAGAAATTCCTGGAGAAATCCCAGAAAGAATTATTGATGGAATACCCGAAGAATAACATGTAATAATCATAGGAAGAGTTCCTGCATACCAGGAGGATTTGCTGAACTAAATCCTGGCCATCCGGAAGAACAACCCACACAACAGTTGATTCCAACACCAGCAGACGCCGAGCACACAAGCGCAGTACTCCCGGATGATTTCCAGAGAAACTCGTTACCCAATCATCACCTTTCCCATCCTTGAAAAATGTGACCTCCTAACCTTAGAGTACATTGGCCTCCATTCAGAACCAATCACTACAATTAAGTAGTTATTGCCTTCTATAAATTAACTAGATTAAAAAAAAAAAAGATTTCCAGGAGGAATCTTAGGAGGAATTCGTAGAGGTATCCCAGTTGGAATTCCTTTAGAAATCCCAGGAGGAATTCCTGGTGGAATTCCAGGAGGAATTTCTGAAGAAAATCCTGTATGAATCAGAGAAGGAATTCCGGGAGGAATTCTAAGTATTTCCAATAGTCAAGAATTATACATAGATTCTTCAAAAATCCTTGAAATCCTTTAGTGGACCAATGTATAGACAAAGAATTAAAGATATGGACAAAAAATTATATAAGGTTCATGTAGTTTCTTCAAAAATCCTTGAACTACCTTATAGATAAAATATGGTCAAGAATTTCAAGTAATCCTAAAATTGATTAAGTTTACATAGTTTTTTTTGGAAATCCTCGAATTACCTTAGCGAACCAAGATAAGAACAAAAAGATCTAAATATTTCTCAAAGTAGTTAATTTTTTATAGATTCTTCAAAAATACTCAAACTATCTTTGCGGACAAATAATTCCTAATATTTTTACGAATGTAGAATAAGAAATTCTACATTTTTAAAATATTCAAATAAACTTATAGAGCATTCACAAATGACGTAGCTTTTCCCATACCTATTACATGGTGCGTAGCAATTTGAGGAACTCCATTCTATCCCAAAATTGCTACGTGATTTATGGACGGTCCCTTGAAGGATCCAGGTATGAACAAGAAATTCCAAAAGTCAAGAATTTTACACAGATTCTTCAAAAATCCTTGAACTTCTCTAGCGGACCGAGATGTGGACAAATAACACTAGTTTACAAAATAAATCGAAAGTCGTGAGCTTCTATCAACGACCAAAATTTTTTATGCATAACTATGTGCTGATATCAAGATCGTGCAGCAAAAAATTTTAAGTAGAACAGTCCTAACGATTCATAAACTATTTATAATGGGAATTGCCTCTACTTTCATGTGCTTAGTGTTATCGTCGGGCCTACAACACGATATAAAAGTACAGAATGGTCATTGGAAGAGAAAAGTCAAAATTTATAACTATGGAAGAGCTCATGGATGCAAAAGCCCACTAAAATGATGTTTGAGTAGTGCCGCATTTACAGAAAATTAACTCTTTTCAATGGCATAGCACAAAAATCAAACGTGGGAACACGTGCCTTGATTCACAGAACAGCAGGCTGAGCAGCAGGCTTCGTCTTAGTGAGAACAATACTCAAAAAAGAAGAAGAAGAAGATATTAAACATCTCATCAATATTTTAGCAGAGTAACCATGCACTATCAAATGATACTTGCTTCCCTGAAATACTCAACTTTTGAGAATATCTATAAGTTTACTAAATTATCCAACAATGAATATGATATAAATGATTGTGTTCATAATCGTTTTTTTCGCTTTGCTGTTTCTACCATTGCATTGATGTTATTGTTTTTCATTTGGTTTATAAGCAAAACAGGAATAAAAAAGAAAAATTGAAATACGGTTAAAGTTTTTTGTTACAAATTTGATAATAAATGGAAAAAAAATTATCTGTTTAGATTCGAGCACCTTAGAGGTGAACAACTAAACGTACCGCAGTCGTAAATACAGAGCCAACGATGGAGAGCGAAAGTAAACCGCGTAGGGTTGCCAACAATGCCTCGACTCTTCTAATTTCCTCACAGGGTGAATGGGGGTGGAAGCTCAGGTAAAATATTATCTCCTGGGCGCCCATTAAAAACACCACCCCCGGCGAAGACTGGCGCTCGAGCCTAGCTATTTAGCACTGTAGTTGGAGGAAATGCCAATGCAGAACCCGTAGCTTCCGGGAAGGTAAGCCCAGCTCCTTGGGTTAGTGGGTTGGTGTCAGGCCGTGCGAGCCAGCCGTAAAAAAGACTAGCACCGGAAAATCAACAAGAGAAGAATGCGAACCGATACCAATGGCGACGACCACAGCGACGAAAAGGGACTTGCGATTGGAAGCTCGGTACGTGGAACTGCAGATCTCTCAACTTCATCGGGAGCACCCGCATACTCGCCGATATACTGAAGGACCGCGGGTTCGGAATCGTAGCGCTGCAGGAGGTGTGTTGGACAGGATCTATGGTGCGAACGTTTAGAGGTAATCATACCATCTACCAGAGTTGCGGCAACACACGTGAGCTGGGAACAGCTTTTATAGTGATGGGCGACATGCAGAGGCGCGTGATCGGTTGGTGGCCGATCGACGAAAGAATGTGCAGGTTGAGGATCAAGGGCCGATTCTTCAACATTAGCATAATAAACGTGCACAGCCCTCACTCCGGAAGCACTGATGATGACAAAGACGCATTTTACGCGCAGCTCGAACGCGAGTACGACCGCTGCCCAAACCACGACGTCAAGATCATCATAGGGGATCTAAACGCTCAGGTAGGCCAGGAAGAGGAATTCAGACCGACGATTGGAAAGTTCAGCGCCCACCAGCTGACGAACGAAAATGGCCTACGCCTCATCGATTTCGCCGCCTCCAAGAACATGGCCATTCGTAGCACCTTCTTCCAGCACAGCCTCCCGTATCGTTACACCTGGAGATCACCACAACAAACGGAATCGCAAATCGACCACGTTCTGATTGATGGACGGCACTTCTCCGACATTATCGACGTCAGGACCTATCGTGGCGCTAATATCGACTCCGATCACTACCTGGTGACGGTTAAACTGCGCCCAAAACTCTCCGTTATAAACAACGTACATTACCGGCGGCCGCCCCGGTACGATCTAGAGCGACTGAAGCAACCGGATGTCGCCACCGCATACGCGCAGAATCTCGAGGCAGCGTTGCCGGACGAGGGTGTGCTCGATGTGGCCCCTCTAGAGGACTGCTGGAGTACAGTGAAAGCAGCCATCAACAACGCAGCCGAGAGCACTATCGGGTACGTATAACGGAGTCGACGAAACGATTGGTTCGACGAGGAGTGCAGAGCGGTTCTGGAGGAGAAGGATGCAGCGCGGGCGGTAATGCTGCAGCATGGAACCCGACAGAATGTGGAGCGATACAGACAGAAGCGGAAGCAGCAGACCGGTCTCTTCCGGGAGAAAAAGCGTCGCCTGGAAGAAGCGGAGTGCGAGGAAATGGAACTGCTGTGCCGTTCACAGGAAACACGCAAGTTCTACCAGAAGCTCAACGCATCCCGCAAAGGCTACGTGCCGCAAGCCGAAATATGCAGGGATAAGGAAGGGAGCCTCCTGACGGACAAACGTGAGGTAATCGAAAGGTGGAAGCAGCACTTCGACGAGCACCTGAATGGCGAAGAGAATGTAGGCACGGAGGACCAAGGCAGCGGAGGAAATGACTATGTTTTTTTATTCTTCATCACTTAACCTAATTTACAGCTCTATTGTCCACTGGGGCACTACGTGAGCAATTTCAATTGACAGCTGCACTTACATTTTGTACAGCGCCTAGATTCTATTCTACTTTATCGAACTGGTTGCCTTTCTGCTGCTTTCACTTTTTCTACTTTATACCCAGTAGAATGATGAGCACAAGGATGATGATGGATGGCCGTTGTTCCTTTCCAGTCCGATTGGGGGTCCATTATGAGTAGCAGTTCGCCGATGTCCAGGTATCCGGGTTCGTTTGAGCCATGGGGCTCAGAAGAGGGTCAGTGTCAGTTGCTCTTGGGGGAAAAGCAACTGACGAAAAATTGCAAGTGCCGGGGCTGGGAATCAAACCCATGACCATCCGCATATGAAGCGAACGTGTGACCAACTACGCCACGGGCCCCGGCTGAAATGACTATGTTGGTGCAGCAGAGGACGGGAACGAACCAACTCCCACGCTGAGGGAAGTTAAGGATGCCATCCATCAGCTCAAAAACAACAAAGCGGCTGGTAAGGACGGTATCGCAGCAGAACTCATCAAGATGGGCCCGGAAAAGTTGGCCACCTGTCTGCACCAGTTAGTAGTCAAGATCTGGGAAACCGAACAGCTACCGGAGGAGTGGAAGGAAGGGATAATCTGCCCCATCCACAAGATAGGCGACAAGTTAATGTGTGAGAACTTTCGAGCGATCACCGTTTTGAATGCCGCCTACAAAGTGCTATCCCAGATCATCTTCCGTCGTCTTTCACCTAAAGTAAATGAGTTCGTGGGAAGTTACCAAGCCGGTTTCATCGACGGCCGGTCGACAACGGATCAGATCTTCACCGTACGGCAAATCCTCCAGAAATGCCGTGAATACCAGGTCCCAACGCATCACCTGTTCATCGACTTCAAAGCGGCATACGACAGTATCGACCGCACATAGCTATGGAAAATTATGGACGAGAACAGCTTTCCCGGGAAGCTGACTAGACTGATAAGAGCAACGATGGACGGTGTGCAGAACAGCGTAAGGATTTCGGGTGAGCTATCCAGTTCATTTGAATCTCGACGGGGACTACGACAAGGTGATGGACTTTCCTGCCTACTATTCAACATCGCCCTGGAAGGTGTTATGCGACGAGCCGGGCTCAACAGCCGAGGTACGATCTTCACGAAATCCAGCCAATTTGTCTGTTTTGCGGATGACATGGATATTATAGCCAGAACATTTGGAACGGTGGCAGAACAGTACACCCGCCTGAAACGTGAAGCAGCAAAGGTCGGACTGGTGGTGAATGCGGCTAAGACAAAGTACATGCTGGTAGGTGGGACTGAGCGAGACAGGACAAGCCTTGGCAGCAATGTTACGATAGACGGGGATACTTTCGAGGTGGTAGAAGAATTCGTCTACCTCGGTTCCTTGCTAACGGCTGACAATAACGTGAGCCGTGAAATACGAAGGCGCATCATCAGTGGAAGTCGTGCCTACTATGGGCTCCAGAAGAAACTGCGGTCAAAAAAGATTCACCCCCGCACCAAATGTACCATGTACAAGACGTTAATAAGACCGGTGGTTCTCTACGGACACGAGACATGGACGATGCTCGAGGAGGACCTGCAAGCACTCGGAGTTTTCGAGCGACGGGTGCTAAGAACGATCTTCGGCGGTGTGCAGGAGAACGGTGTGTAGCGGAGAAGGATGAACCACGAGCTCGCTGCACTTTACGGCGAACACAGTATCCAGAAAGTGGCCAAAGCTGGAAGGATACGGTGGGCAGGGCATGTTGCAAGAATGCCGGACAACAACCCTGCAAAGTTGGTGTTTGCTAACCATCCGGTTGGTACAAGAAGGCGTGGAGCGCAGAGAGCACGATGGGTGGATCAGGTGGAGCGTGATCTGGCGAGTGTTGGGCGTGGATGGAGAGCTGCAGCTGCAAATCGAGTATTATGGCGGCAAATTGTTGATTCAGTATTATCATGAATTGGATGTGAACTAAATAAATGAAAATGAGGGTGAATGATTGAAATAAAATGATAAATGTGTGCATACGTCTTTTGCTATATTTTCATTTTATTTCACTGCTACTTGCACTTGTGATATGAACCATTTTTATACTATAAACAAAAGCGTTTTCAGTATGTGACATAATTTCAATTAGTTGGTAATGTATCCTACCACCACAAGACATTTTTGGTAACCCTGAATCCTTGCGCTACCCGCTATGCTCTTGCTCTTTATCTGGATGAGAGACAGGGTTCCTGATTTCCACTTTTCATCTTCTTCCACATTCGAAGACAGTCAGCAGCGAACGGTTGTCGCTTTAGTTCGTGTGTATGCTTGTCAGCGCCGACAGCAAACTCCGGCGAACGGTGGGAAGCCACACTTGGAAATTACTCATTCGTCCACATTCGCATCGCAAGCGAATGCGATTCGTGAGTGATGCGATTGATATTGTGCATACGAATTTTTGATGTTTTCGAATTATTTTCTTTGCTAATCTAGCATTTCAGCAACAATACAGTAAAAATGTATGCATTACATGCAGAAATTCTCTTCTACTTCTGATAATAGCCGCTTGGATCGCTCACCAGCATTCTTCACCATTCGCCATTCATTCATGCGCTTGCGATCCAAACTGCGACGAATGGCAACGAATATTCATGTCAAGCAGCTAGCTCATCGCTTCCCAGGGGTTGCGTGTTTGATCACGACTAGAAATCCTCTACATAGAGATGAGCGGAAGTTACATACGTCGATTCGGCAACGCTGTTTGTTTTTACAACAGCTGCCAACACTTGCTACAAAGCTAGATGTTCAAACTTTGTGCGTGACTTCGTTGTGGTTCAAGTTGTTTTGTTTACATTTTCTAATAATGGTAGAATTTTTTTTTTCAAAATTTTGTTGAAATAGCGGAGCAATCGAAGAAATCTAAAATTCATTGCAAAAGTGTTACGCTAATCATATCGGCAGAAGTGAAGCAAGAAGCAGCAATGGAAGTTTTTTCGACAAGTTCAGCAACAAAAGTGTCGTCATAAGCATGAGCTTTTGAAAGCAGAATTAATAATTTTTTTTTATCTTGTTACTAAACATACATATGCCGCCAATATCTTGATATTAAAAATAAATAATTTTGATTCATTTAGTTCCGATTGCAATACCGTTCAAACGACGGTATTCATGGTTATGGTGTAAAAAGGACAAAAATAATATATCCCTGGGCTTGGATTATATCTTCCAGGAAGCTTTAATTTCAGGCATGTGGTCGATGGCCTTTGCAGTAATGATTAGAATAGCTGAATGTATAATCAATGGCAAACAATTCTGTAAGAATCAGATCTCCAAGTCATCTGATATAGTTATACTGATCATGACGCTGCATAGTATATCGAATATTTGTCGAAGTCATTTATGTGCCGGGAAAATATAATTCCAAGTTGGAGAGAATATTACAAACTGAGGGAGGGTAATAGGCCCAGTCAGACCCCTGAATGGGCAATGTGGGTTAGTTTATGGGAATGCCATTGAAGGTTTGTAATATTCTCCGAGGCTTTTGAAATCCAACAGGGCGCGTCCCCGGGTTGCGGATAGGGGGAAAAGGGAGATTTTTCACATTTGTACTGTAATCAGCCAATGTGGTATTATCTCCTATGGTGTTGTAGTGCGAATGAATGATCTCATTCTATGGGAATTCGAACCTTGTAATGTATTGTTTATCAACTTCAATTTTCTAAGCTTGATAAGGTTTTGAAGACAAACATGAGATGAGAGAATTGCCTAATAGGAAAGTCACATCAGCAAAGCTTTTACATATGCAAATGCTATCCATGGGGTCATGTCTAGCATTTAATATGTATGGCAATGACTGATTCTTACCTAGCACAATGGTCGGAAAAAGATAAAGTTCGGCCAAAACTCTTTTTATGTGTTTAATCGAAGTTATAGGTTGTCTAGATATGATATATAGTATTTTTAGTGTTTAAAAAGGGGTATTCAAAAATTACGTAACTTCAATAATTTCAAAAACGGTAAAAATCAGCAAACCCCACATTTTTTGGGTTTTTTTGTTAGAAAATCAATTTGAATTTAATAAAATGATCATCTTTCGATCGAATCCAATCAAGTTTGTTCAAAACGTGTAAAAAATGTGGGAAGATAAATTTTATTTCAGTCAAAAATGGAAAAATAACGTAAAACATATGAAAAAACACGACTTTTTTAAATAGCTCTAATTTGAAAAACTGCAAATTTCTGCAAAAAGTTTAAACGTTTTTATGCAGCCCTAAGCATGATGTTTAAGATGTACTATTCGAAATTGCGGCGACACGTGACGACACGAACCGTTTTTTAACTTAAAAATTACCAAAATTCCTAAGGTACAATATATGAAAATTTGAAAAGTTTTGTGGCTT
This sequence comes from Aedes albopictus, assembly GCF_035046485.1. NCBI lineage: Eukaryota > Metazoa > Arthropoda > Insecta > Diptera > Culicidae > Aedes > Aedes albopictus. The sequence goes on along the minus strand of NC_085137.1, from coordinate 277,197,338 downwards.
ATTAATTTTGCACCATATGTGCATTCAAACAGTCCAATAACAAGCTATCATATGCTGGATAACATAAAACATATATTCCATTCTCAAAATATTATTATTGCACTTTTTTCGAATAATTCATTTTTCAATTTTATGACTTAGGCAACTTTGGCAGTGAAAATGTCATTGAAATACAAAAGCTGGTATGCTTTTAATTAACACTTATGTGGCCGGCAGGGTACCCGGGTACCTTTTTCAATTTCAAATCTCGATATTTTAATGGTTATTGAGACTAGGATTTTGAAACTCTGTTAGATCTTAGAACTCGTCAATATACATCTATTAATGGGGTTGACCGAATTTTAAAGTGAGGAGGGGCAGGGGGAGGGGCTCCTGCATTTTTTTATTACGTGGAAGGCCGGCAGGGTACCCGGGTACCCACGAAATTGAAATGATCATATCTCCGTCAATTTTTCATCGATTTTGGAAATCTTTAGCTCATTCAACTCAGAAACTCATCATCTATCGGGAAAATATTTGGTTAGACCGATCTAATTACCGTGGTTTTCGGAAAACCCATATTTTTGGGAGCATGTCCTTATACCATATTGAAACCCACATTGTTAAGGCTAGGATACCTTAAAGTGTTTATGGTCAACCATGGCCCCACGGGAAGCGTGTTCCGAAATCACAGTTTCAAGTCAACACGTTTTATGATTCCAGGCCGGTCAGATACAATATGCCAAAGCAATTTTACGATGCTTGGTACCGAAATTGCTACTAACCTACCGAAAATCCCGTATATTGTATTGTATAAAAACATGGATCCGGAAATCCAGATTTTCCGGTACCTATGGTGATCGGACCGGTCCAACCAAATACGATCTCGATAGATAATGAGTTTCTGAGTTAAATGAGGCAAAAACTTTTAAAATCGGTGGAAAAATCGCTGAGATATGATCATTTCCATTTCGTGGGTACCCGGGTACCCTGCCGGCCTTCTACGGGTGTTTTTTTTTTGCTGGCCACACTACGGTTAAGAATCATAAAACTACAATACATTATCTTTGTTATAAGGCGAAAAAAAGTTTAAAAATATCAATTCCGTTTTTTTGTGAGTTTTGGCCGCCCCTTTGTATGGAGCCCGACCAATGTGCCTAGCAGGGATACTACAAGACCACGCGGACAATTCGGTTAAAGGCTTAATTGGGGATAATATATTTTCCAGAACTGAAGGGACATTTTTTCCGGGGTGACTGGCGAGTCGGAGAGGGTAGAAGTTTCCGTTTGTTATAATTGACAAAATAAACAATCGGGCGCTTTTTCTTTCTATGACTTGCTTGGTATTTTGTGGATTATTGTTTTTTGGTTTTGGAAGGTATGCGATTCACTGTTGAGCCTTAAAATTATTTTGCATCTGAATAGCATTGATATCGTCAAGTCTGCATCAACACCCTAATCCCACACCAAAATACCCTTTTCCTATCCCATGGCGTTTTTGTGGTCAGCAAAGACTATTCAGCCATTACCCACCCTTATCATCGGCTTTGGACTGACTTGCGCTCTCATTGCCCCACCAAATGCTGCAAAATGAAAATGAAATTTAGTTCCGATTGCAATACCGTTCAAACGACGCCTTCCTACGAACGATAAGCATGTTCATTTGGCTCACACTTTGACAGTTCTCTCTGCACGATTGGCTCACAATGGCCGCCTCCGCAGATCTCTATAATGTAGGATTACTAGTTCTATACTAATACCATAGACTAATTTCAAGACCTCGATGTACCAAAGAAAACGATCAAATTTTCGGTGACCAGTCCGGTACCCAATAAATATTCCTAACCGTGTATTTTTTTCCGTGTCAATTGCCTTTTGTGTAAATTTTATTTAGCGTGTTACACTGATCTGACAGCTCTGACAGTAAGGGACTAAACATAAATTACGTAAAGTGAGTACTGTGACGACGAGTACCCCTCGACAAATACCCGTTGTAATGAACCACAGGGATCGTTTGCAGCGTATTCTTCCACGCGACTCCCACGTTTGACAACGACAGACGATGAGATGGTAGATGTCAGTGAGGATGACGTGCAGAATTGATAGGAGGTGCAAACACTAATGAATGGTTAATTTGATCTTTTTGCAAAACCTTAAAAACTACTTATATCTACTTATCATCTAAGTTAATTTGTGGACTTAATAAGTGACTACAGGTAGGTGATTTGGAGGATTGATTAGGATTTATTTGAACTTAAAAATGTGTAAATTAATCTACAGCCTAGTCTACGAGTACGGATTGAGCCTACTAAATCTAAAGATAAACAAAGGAAAAACTGAAAAAATGTAAAGTAAATGAATTTGATGTTAGTCGATAAGATATAAACGATTAAAATATATTTCAGCTAAAGCTTTTCCCAACCCTACAAAGTGTTTCGGAGCTGCTTTTAGATTCAGTTCAACAAACTTTAGATTTTTTCATGCCATGGCAGAAGGCGGGATCGATTCCCAGGCCCATAGGAGCTGACATGGTTGCGTGCGATTCGTGTCAGATGTGGTGTCATTATACGTGCGCCAAGGTGGAAGCTGAAGTCAAGAATCGGGAGTGGTACTGCTCGACCTGTGAACCCCTGGCAAAAGAGTTGCCACCGACTAGACCGGTGAAACTGACAGTCTCCGAGAAGGATTCCAAAAGATCTGGTAAGTCAACCGCGGGAAGCAAGACGTCCAGAAAGACGAAGAAGACGATTGGTGATAAAAGTGTTACATCGAGTGTGCGTGCACGACTGGCGCTGGAAATGCAGGTCTTGGAGGAACAACAACGTATGCAGGAAGAAGTGTTGGCAGCCGAAAAGGAAATTAAAGATCTACAGCTGCAGCATGAACGAGAAGTAATGGAGAAAGAAAGGGCCTTCGAGGCGAGGAAGCTTGCTGACGAAAAGGCGTTTCTAGAGCGGAAGATGGCTGAAGAATTAGAGTATCGGAAGCAACAGATGGCTATCAAAAAGCAATCGCTGGAAGATAAGGCTAAGCTAGTTCGGCAGATATCACAATGCGGTAGTAGCCGTACAAGCGAAATTTCGAGTGTTCCGGATTCGAGGAAACGTGTAGAGGAGTGGCTGGAGAAGTCAGATCGGCAGACAGAGGGAGTCGCTGGAGCATGCACGTCAGTCGTAGTTCCTGATGCCAACATCGAACGCAAATTACGAGCAACTCCTGAAATATCCGCGCTCATTCTTCGAAAAAGCAGCGACCAACATTGCGAGAATACACACATGTTTCCGATAAAAAGCCTACACAACACGACCCAGATTGGAACCGTTCCGGACATGACACGGCAGTTAGCTGATATGGATTTGAACAGAAGCGGTGCCGATGCAGTTGCAGATGCCAGGATCGGTGCTGCTAATATTCGGGCGCAACGGGAGTTTTATCTGCAGAATCAATCCAGAAACAATCGGGAGAAAAATGTGTTGCTAACTGAACCACAAGTTTCCAGATCGTTGGGCAGTGGTTCTCGTCAACCTGTAGAGGAGTATGATGGGCCAACAAACCGTCAATTAGCAGCCCGCCAGGTCATGGGAAAAGACCTCCCACCCTTTTCTGGTAGACCGGAGGAGTGGCCATTGTGGTATAGCAACTTCCAGCGTTCGACCACTACCTGTGGGTTCTCGGATGACGAAAACCTTATCAGACTGCAGCGCTGTTTGAAGGGTGAGGCGTTGGAAACTGTGCGCAGTAAGTTGCTGTGTCCTAGCAGTGTGCCTCATGTTATCAGGACGTTAGAGATGCGGTATGGACGACCCGGGACGCTGATACGCGTGATGACGGAACGGATTCGTCTATTGCCATCGCCCAGGACAAATGATCTGAACAGCATTATTGAATTCGGATTAGCGGTGGACAGTTTGGTCGAGCACTTACGTAATTCAGGGCAAGGATCGCATTTGAATAACCCATCTCTGCTCCACGACCTGGTTACCAAGCTTCCCGTGGATCATCGTTTGAAGTGGGCAGCGTACAAGGGTTCACTGCACGAACCAAATTTAACCGCATTTGGAAGTTTTATGTCTACAATGGTTGAATTGGCCTACGAGGTGGCAGATGATATACTTCCCGAAAATAGCAAACAGACGAGCCAGCAGAAACCCAAAGAACGAGCATTTCTACATGCGCATTCTGAATCACAAGTCCCGAACGAACGAGCGAAGAAATGTTGCGTAGTCTGCAACGCAGAAGGACACCGGATTGGGGACTGTTCCATGTTCAAACAAATGGGCATCGACGAAAGATACAAAGTGGTGCAGCAGAATGGACTTTGTAGGACATGCTTGAATCAACACGGAAGATGGCCATGCAAAACTTGAAAAGGGTGCGAGATTGGAGACTGCAGGATGAGACACCATACTCTGTTGCATCCTACAAGCGGACTGCCAAATGTGGCCGTCATGAACAACCATTCAGAAGAACTTCAACCGATGAGTGGTCCACTCTTCAGAATCATGCCAGTAACTTTGTATGGGAACGGCTGCAAGGTCAACGTGTTCGCGTTCATCGACGAAGGGTCACAGCTTACGCTTCTGGAAGAGGTCATCGCTAAGCAGCTAGGAATTGATGGTCCCGCAGAACCTCTGAGTCTACAGTGGACTGGAGACATCAAGAGGAATGAGTCGAAATCCCAGCGAGTCTCTATGGAAGTTTCGGGAACAGGATCACTCAAACGTTTCAAACTGTCGGATGCTCGAACCGTTGGAGGTCTTTTACTACCGTCGCAGTCCATGCGTTATGAGGAGTTGGCTTCGAGATACCCGTACCTAAGAGGTTTACCGCTGCAAAACTATGTGTACGTTATGCCGAAGATCCTCATCGATCTTGACAATTTGAAACTCACGGTGCCACTGAAAGTTAGAGAAGGAGGATGGAAGGACCCTATCGCGGCTAAAAGCCGCCTTGGGTGGAGCATTTATGGTTGTTCACAGGCACCGGCGCCGTCAGTTATCTGTGGGTTTCATTTTGGAGGATGGACCGATCCGGATCGACAATTGAGCGATGTCGTACGAGATTTCTTTGCTCTGGAAAATGCAGGCATCGCATGTCCACAGAAAATTCTGGAATCTGAGGAGGATAAGAGAGCCAGAATGTTGTTAGAAACGACCACTCGTAGAGTTCCAACCGGGTTCGAGACGGGCCTCCTGTGGAAGACCGATAAGGTGAGTTTTCCCGACAGCCGAGGCATGGCTTCTCGACGACTTCGTGCACTTGAAAGTCAGCTGAGCAAGGATCCTGAGACATACGAGAACGTTCGTCTTCAAATAAATCTGTATCTCGAAAAGGGATATGCCCACGTAGCATCCGGACCAGAATTAGCAGCGATACAGCCAGATCAAGTGTGGTATTTGCCCCTGGGTGTTCACAAAAACCATAAAAAGCCAAAGAAAGTGCGTTTGACGTGGGATGGAAGAGCGTCAGTACAGGGAATTTCCTTCAACTCTGCTCTTTTGAAAGGACCGGACATGCTATCTTCGCTCCCAAGTATTCTCAGTCATTTTCGCCTATACCGCTTCGCATTGACGGGAGACATTAAGGAGATGTTCCATCGCATAAGAATCCGGGAAGAAAATCGCCAATACCAAAGATTTCTGTGGAGAAACGATCCTGAGCATCCTCCCAATATTTTCGTAATGGACGTTGCAACATTTGGGTCGACCAGCTCTCCGTGCTCGGCCCAGTACGTTAAAAATGTGAATGCTGAAGAGTTCGCCGATGAATACCCACGTGCTGCGTATGCAATCCATTATCATTACGTGGATGACTATTTAGATAGTTTTGTTTCACGCGAGAAGGCCATTTTAATTGGCAAGCAGGTGAAGATGATACACCGCGAAGGGGGCTTTGAGCTGCGCAACTTTCAATCTAACGATGCTCAAATAGCTGCAGAAGTCGGGGAACTGTCAGAGGAATGTGACAAATCGCTGTTTCTGGACAAATCGGAAGGTGTTGAGTCCGTTCTTGGGATGAGATGGACTCCTAGCGATGACTGTTTCACATACGACCTAACAATGCGCAGAGATTTGGCGATCATCATACAGGAGGGACACGTTCCAACGAAGCGAGAGGTGCTAAGAGTGGTCATGAGCCTCTTCGACCCTCTTGGGCTGATCGCATTCTATCTTGTGCACGGAAAGATCCTCATGCAGGAAATTTGGGCTTCCGGGGCTCAATGGGACGATGTGATCAACGAGCGACTGTACGATCGATGGGTGCAATGGAAGAGACTGTTGCATCAATTAAGCTCAATTCAGGTACCACGTTGCTATTTTCCAACGGCGGAGGCGGAAGTATACCGCTCACTTCAAGTCCACGTATTCGTAGATGCTAGCGAGTCAGCTTATTCGAGCGTAGCATATTTCAGAGTGGAATCTGATCACGGCCCTCTAGTAGCTCTGGTGGGCGCTAAATCCAAGGTGGCACCGCTGAAAATGTTAACAATTCCGCGTTTGGAGCTTCAAGCTGCAGTATCAGGAACTCGTTTGTTGAACAGCGTGATTTCTATGCACGGGCTACCGGTTGCTCAGCGATTCCTGTGAACCGACTCGGCGACGGTATTGGCGTGGCTTCAATCCGAACAGCGACGCTATCACCAATATGTGGGATTCCGAATCGGTGAAATACTTTCGAGTACGGAAGTTCGAGAGTGGAGGTGGGTTCCTTCGAAGCAGAATGTTGCGGATGTTGCTACCAAATCGGGCCCCGGACCACAAATCGATTCGTCCAACCGATGGTTCTTCGGACCGGAGTTCCTTCAGCAGCCAGAACAAAAGTGGCCACAAAGATGTAATCCCATCTTGTCTACAGAAGAAGACCTTCGTTCGTGCAATTTGCATCATTCGACAGCAAACGAACTGGTGGATGTGAATCGATTCAGTAGATGGGACCGGCTTCTTCGATCAATGGCATATGCTCATCGGTTTGTGAACAACATTCGACGATGCCAGCGAGGTGAATCATTGGAACGTGGTGCTTTGATACAACAGGAGTTGAAGACCGCAGAAGAATCTCTATGGCGACAGGCGCAACGAGCGTTCTACAGTATCGAAATTCCCCTGCTTCAGAAGACCAGTGGAAGACCAGAAGCTTTCCATGAAGGAATTCCGAAGTCAAGCAGCATACATAAACTATGGCCGTTCATGGACCAGGACGGCATATTACGTAAGCGAAGTCGTCTTAGCGCAGCTTCCTGGATACCGGAGGAGTTCAAGTACCCTGTCATTCTTCCTCGGGATCACAGAATCAGTTTTCTTCTTGTTGACTGGTTTCACCGCCGCTTCCGACATGCTAACCGAGAAACAATTGTAAACGAAATGAGACAACGGTACGAAATTCCAAAACTACGTTCGCTTATTGCAAGAGTAACCCGCGATTGTATGAAGTGCCGTGTACACCTCGTTGTTCCTCGTAATCCTCCAATGGCACCCTTACCTAGAGCGCGGCTTACGCCTTTTGTACGCCCCTTTACGTTCGTGGGTGTAGATTATTTCGGGCCAATCTTGGTGAAAGTTGGTCGAAGCAACTGCAAAAGGTGGATAGTACTTTTCACCTGTTTAACCATCCGGGCCGTGCACCTGGAGGTTGTGCATAGCCTAACGACCGAATCTTGTGTAATGGCAGTTCGTAGGTTCGTTTCCAGGCGTGGTTCTCCGGCGGAGATATACTCTGATAATGGGACGAATTTTCACGGGGCGAACAACCAGCTGAAACGCGAAATCGAGGACCGGAATCATCATATGGCGACCGTATTCACCAATTCCAAAACACGTTGGATGTTCAACCCTCCAGGTGCCCCGCATATGGGAGGTATATGGGAACGGATGGTCCGTTCCGTGAAAGCGGCGATCGGAACTATTCTGGAGACTCAACGTCGTCCAGATGATGAAGTGCTTGAGACGGTAATAATAGAGGCGGAGGCGATGATCAACTGTCGTCCTCTAACGTACATCCCTCTTGAGTCGGCTGAGCAGGAGGCGTTAACTCCAAACCACTTTCTGCTCGGCAATTCAAGTGGAATCAAGCAGTTACCAGTCGAAGCATTGGAATACCGTTCGACACTAAGAAGTGGATGGAAACTGGCCCAGCATTTGACAGATGGCGTATGGAGACGATGGCTTAAGGAATACCTTCCGGTGATTTCCCGACGTTCGAAGTGGTTCGACGAAGTGAGGGAGTTGCAAGTCGGAGATTTGGTTTTAGTCGCGGACGAAGCCGTAAGGAATCAGTAGCTGCGAGGAAAGGTAGAACGAGTAGTATGCGGACGAGATGGACGTGTACGTCAAGCGTGGGTACAAACTACGAACGGGGTACTGCGCAGGTCGGTTGTTGCGCAAGCTGCGCAAAGCACCTCCGAGTCCATTGTGCTTCTACCTTCTGCAACACTCAATGCAGGTTGTGTGGAACCAACAGAAAACGGATCAAATTAAATACCAATAGACTTAGTGCAGTAAGCGGTATAGACCTAACACAATTACATATGTCTAGCTATAGGGAAAAAAAAAGTTTGTTTACAAATCGAGTTCAAGTTGAATTAGCTATTCACTCTTTGCCAACTTTATTAAAATTAAATAATATTTTGCCTAAAAGTTAATAATTAGTTTCGACTCTTTAAGTACAACTAGCTTCAGTGAATTAGTGCATCTAAAAGTTCTAGATCACAGTTAGTTGCTCGGAAATCACAGTTAGTGCCAAATCAAGGCCTCGTATCGGCAGTTAGGACCGCCTACTATAAACTAAGATAGGCATAGCAGAAGCTACCGTGCGGGACCGCTTTCCGGACCTAACGGTTATAAAGATACACTAAACGTAAGTAAACTAATGACTAAATTCGAAAAGTTAAATTGAGTTAGATTATCCTTATACCTTTAATTGCATGCTAAAATTTACAGGGAAAATTTAACATACGAGTCAAAAATACACATTAAAACAACGTATTCGGCGAGTGTGTTCAAATTACTGGAAATTGAGTCTTGTTACCGTTATTTGGGAACAGATTAAATTTTCCGTTTAGTCCGGAATGTCAAGCGGAAGCGTAGCGGGCGCGGGAATGAATACGGATGGTTTTCCGGGTGAGGGGGCAAATTGCGGAGTGTGTCGTAGAAGCGATAAAGACTGCACCAACGCTCGGATGGTGCAATGTGACGAGTGTGACTTGTGGTACCATTACGATTGCGTGAATGTGAATGACAGTATCCGTGATTGCGATTGGAGCTTTAATGTGTGCGTGAGGACATCGCTAGAGAAGCAAAAGCGTGCTTTAAGGGAGCAGATGCAGAATTTCGAACGGCTGCAGAAGCAGTGGCAACAAGAGCAACAGAAGCGCCAGGAGCAGACTGAGGAATAGCAGGAAAAGCTTAAGCAGTGGCGAAATCAACAGAAGTTGGAGCAGCGAGAGCAGGAGCAGTTCAGTCAGTTGCAGATAGGACAGTTGCAGTTGCAGCAGCAGAGTTCGCCGTTGGAAGCAACAACATCGCAACCCAAAGCGGCTTGGAAAGTGATAAGCGGTGTGTCAAAGCAGCAACAGCAAGTGAAAATCGTGAATCCGGTCGTTTTTGAAGGTGTAACAGCAGGTGATACGGATCCGTTAGCAAGTTCCACCGCCAACAATGTGGGATCGTCGAGTAGAAGCAATGAAAGCGTTCACTGAAGCTTCGAGAGCTGCAAGCGAAGGCCCTTGAAGCGAGACAGGCGCTGGAGAAGAAGCAACTGGAAGAGCGACTGGCATTGGAACAAGAGATGCTAGAAGCCAGTGATTCCGAAGCGGAGTCGACCTCAAGTCTCGCCAAAATCAACGAGTGGTTGGAGAAGACGGATAATGCAGGGAACGAAGCAGGAATCTCGATAGATGGAACACCGCTTCCGGTGTACAACGAACTTTTGCGAAAATCGGTTGTCGGTTACCAATCGCGTTTCCCTTGTGTTCCTTCCCCGGTAGTGCCAACGACTGTGCAACAACCTAGCGGATATTCGGCTCCGCATCTCCCGCGTGTCTCGCAACCACCTGGTGGAAATCTAACTCCCGGTGTCAGATACACTGAACATGTGGGACCCAGCACGAACTTCCCAGGATTTCTTCCGAACTATCAACCACCTCTGTGCCGATTTCCTGGAATGGCTTCTGAATTTCCATCGATGCCGGCGCACAACGCGCCACCGCAGCATCCAATTAGGACGACAGGGTATCCAGCAACGAGTTATCAGCAGCAAGATACACAAAATCTCCCGTATTACGGTCCCATTCCTCGAAATGTCGACAGACCGGTGATGACCTCATCAACACCCCGAAAGGGCTTGGCTGCATCGCAGCTGTCGTGTCAACCACAAATGCATTGTGATTCAGTGCCACTGAACAGCGGTCACCTAGCGGCACGGCAGACGGTAAAGGAGCTCCCGAGATTCGGCGGGGATCCTGAAGATTGGCCGCGGTTCATTGCTGCGTACGAGCGGACGAGTAGGATGTGTGCCTTTAGGAACGACGAGCTTCTCGATCGTTTGGAGAGGAGCCTACAAGATAAGGCGCTCAACGCTGTAAAAAGTTTGCTGCTACATCCCGACAATGTTCCGGTGATCATGAACAGACTGAAAACCCTCTTCGGAAACCCGGAATCTATCGTAGAGACAATGGTGCAGAGAATCCGTATGATGCCACCACCGAAGGCTGAGAAGATGGAGACGATTGTCGACTTCGGCGTTGCAGTGCAGAACCTGTGTGCTACCCAAGGTGCTACCATACAAGTGTGTCAGATGGACGAACGGTTGTACAACGTTGCATTGCTGCAAGAGCTCGTGGACAGTCTTCCGTCAACATTGAAAATGAAGTGGGCGTTTCATCGGAAGGAGATTGGAGCTGCTACGCTGTTGGAGTTCAACAATTGGCTGGGAGAGATGGTTGAGGCGTTCAGTCAAGAAACACTAGTTTACAAAATAAAACGAAAGTCGTAAACTTCTGTCAACGACCAAAGTTTTTGAAGTACAATTTAGCACTGATTTCGAAACCGTGCTTCAAAAAATTTTAAGTAGAGCGGTTTTTGCGTTTTAGCTCAATAAAGCCTGTATCCGCAATAATCGGGACACAGAAGTACGGCAGTAGCTCTGTAATGAATCGGTAAAATTTGCCAAATCATTGACCAAGAACTCTTTGATATATGTTTATTATGTGTGCCAAATTTCATAAAAATCGATGCATTACTTTTAACTGTGGATGAAAAACAAGCAGACGTGGTTTTAGGCATTTTGTACAATCATGACCAATTTTCATTCGCATAATAGATGGTTCTATTACGCTGCAGTTCAAAGTTCTGTGATGATAGTTATAAAATTTCGTTAGCAGTTATGATACTTATAGAGACACTTTCTTGCAAAATTTCATCAACGTTGATCAATTGGTTTGAAAGTTACTGGTGTTGATAGGGGTGAGTGTTAGTGAAAATTTTTCGTGTTTTTCATGTGTGATGTTTGCCTATTCATAACTTTTGAATTTCTCTGCCAATTTTCATGAAATTTTTACAGAAGATAGTTGATAACGTGTATATTATGCCTGCAAAATTTGATGATTATTGATATAGTACTTTCATTAGTACAATCGGAACAATAAAGGGTGCAGACTGTTTGCTGTCTGAGGAGCTAAAATCACGTTTAGTCCCAATACATGTTTCGACTATAACATTGTTGATAGTGCATCGATTTTTTTGAAATTTTGCCTAAGCAACAAATGTAGATTGAGAGGTTTGTGTTCAAAATTTCAGCCATTTTCTTCGCCAAATTCAAACGTTACAGCGCTGGCAAGCAAAACTAGGGTCTGTACAAAATTCAATGGCGCACATTTCACTCTTTCATCGCTACAACAAAAAGTACTGCAACGATCCACATGATATTTTGCAGGTGAAATGAACACATCTCAAGATGTTATGAGGCCAAATTTGAGCAATTTTAATGTATCTATTGCAGAGTTACAGGTGTATTTCTGTGTCCCGATTATTGCGGATACAGGCTTTATCAAGGTTTACAACTTAAAAAAAAAATGGAATTTGTTAAAATTCAAATAATCTTCCGTTTTGTTCAACCAATTACAAATATTTTTAAATAAATTAAAAGCTGAATACAATACCATTCGATCACCTGAATGCAGGTTTTGCGTCAGATCAATTAAATTCAAGATATTGGCGAGTTTTAGGGACGATCTCCTTAAATTTTAGCCAAATTTCCAAAAATATATGAAGAAATGTATTTTTTTCAATAAGAAAAAAATAATATAAAAATTCTTAACGTTTATTAGACATATCATATGTAGGCGAGATACAGTAAAAAATTCAGCTCAACCGGAGTATTGATTACGGAAAATGAGGTGTGTGAAGTGAACGACTTTGCTTAAAAATAGAACAAAAATCGATTTCAAATCATCAACCTTGTACGGAAAGTCGAAAAAATTTCCGCTCTACTGTAATTTTTTTCCTTCGCGTTTTCAAACTCAGGGCATGATTCTACACCAAAAATGATCATCAGCTTACCGAGTTCAAAAATGCTGTAAACTAGTGTAATCAGACCGGCGGCTTGGGCCAAACCACAGAAGACGGAGACCAGGGTGGACAGGAAAGTCCGAAAGGACGAAGCCTACGTACACGCGCACTCCGTTCATCCGCAAGAGCAGAACTATCGCAAAGCATGTCTTGCATGCGGCAATGCGTGTAGTAGTCTCGAGAAGTGCAGCAGTTTCCTGAAGATGTCGACGAACGCAAGATGGGCTTTGGTGAACGACCTGAAAATCTGCCGGAAGTGTTTGACGAAGCACTTCAAAACTTGTGAGAGGAAAGTTCCGTGCAACCAGGGCGGTTGCAGTTTTTTACATCATCAGTTGCTGCACGACGACAGCAAACACAAGAAGCCGTCATCAAGCGCTCCAGCTCAAAACGCGTCGGTGAACGCGCATCACAACTCGTTGCCAAATGTGCTGCTGAAGTACGTGCGCGTCACACTGCACGGAAAAGGGAAATCGATTACTACATACGCCTTCTTGGACGCTGGATCGACTTCGACACTGGTGGAGCACAGTCTGTGGAAGGAGCTGAATCTCAACGGCGAGAAGTCTCCACTTTGCATTGCGTGGACAGGGGGACAAGGCCGATACGAACAAGAATCAGTACCCAAGTAACCACGAAGCCGTATATAAGTGCATCAATTTTGCCATATATTGATAATTAAAATTATGAATATAATGCTGCATTACTTTATACACCTCATTGAAGCAATATTAAAGTCGAAAAGGGCCCCACTAAAATCAAATTAGTGCCACATATTGCAGCACGCTGACAGCCATAACTAAAGTAATATAAATGCATGTGCTGTACATTTGCATTGCACATGCTTGATACGTGCAACACGAAAAACCAAAACAAAAATCTATTTTTAGCACCGTTTTGTTATCGACGGTACTGATGCCCCCACACATGAATGTTTTAACCATTATTTTTTTGTCGTCAGATCGGGAGTCGAACCAGAAGTGTTGAAGACCGCTAGATGAGTTCCATACGCGCTGGCGCCTTGGACCGTTTCTGCTGCAGTGATAACAACAGATATTTCATTAACTAAAAGGAAACTGTTCTTCTGTCTCAATCATTGTAGGAGGGTAAAACGAATATGTCATATGTAATAGAATACAGTAAACTATCACATTCCGATAAATTACTGATAAATACATAATGCATTTTAGAAGATATTTAATCAACATAAGAACATTAAAACCTCGACTAAAACACCCTTCGCACACTGCTCATATGCGATTTGCTATTTCCATCGTTATTGGCATGAGATAGCAGCCTACAAAAAAGAGAAAAGTTCATCTCTAAATAGGTTTTGCTGTCGTCGATCGGTGGCTCAAACGGGGATTAAGTTGGTCGGGAGTCGAACCAGAAATGTTGAAGACCGCTAGAGTTGACCGTAAAGTTGTTCAATCTTCTTGATTTCATTTGTTTACCATTAGAGTCAAGCTTTTATAATTGTATTGTTAGAGCAAACTTTGCTAGTTTGTACATTGCATTTATTCAGTTTTTGCAGTGTTGAATTATTGAACTATCTTATAGCACCTTTTAATAAACCCGAATGTAAAGAAAAATGCAATGCATCATCACATTGATAATGCTAATCTAAAGGATTATTGCATGACAAGTGTGGAATTACTGCATTTCGCATTGCAAAGGTTGATATTCAGTCTAATTCGTGCAATGTTATAATGCTTGTGGTTACTTGGGTAGTTTTCGCGGCCGAAATAGCCAGTGCAGCGAACGCAGGACAACGTTTCCACCTTTCGGAGATACACACGATACAAAGCCTAGATCTTCCCGAGCAGTCAATGTCAGTAACCAAGCTAGCGAGGCATTTTCAGCACCTGAAAGATGTGCCGATCGAATCTTACGCTGCAGCAAAACCTCGGATCCTGCTGGGTGTTGACATTTCTAGACTCGAGTACCCGCTCGATTCCAGAGAGGGCAGAGAGAATCAGCCGACGGCTGTACTAACACGACTAGGTTGGGTAGTCTACGGTCCGTGCTCGACGTCGGGACAAACGGTTTCGAGAAGCGATGTTTCGTACAGCTACCACATCTGCCCGTGCGAAGGACTACATGCAGCCGTAAAACAGTACTACTCTCTCGACAGTCTCGGCATACAACTCAACGGAAAGCCGCTGTTGTCTAAGGATGACGAACGGGCGATGAAGCTGTTGGAAGAAAACACGGTTCTGCAGAATAAGCGATTCGAGACCTGTCTGTTATGGCGCTACGAGGATGTTCGGCTACCATCGAGCAAAGCCATGGCTCTAAAGCGGCACGACTGCTTGACCAAGCGCATGGTTCGAGAGCCGCTGCTGGCCAAGGCTCTTCAAGAGAAAATCCTAGACTACCAAACGAAAGGATACATTCGGAAACTTTCGACGCAAGAGGAATCCACGTGGACTGGACGTTCGTGGTATCTGCCGATCTTCCCGGTGATGTACCCTAACAAACCCGATAAGCTACGAATTGTCTGGGATGCTGCCGCAAAAGTGGGAAAACTCTCATTGAACTCGTTTCTGTTCAAAGGACCAGATCAAGTGACGCCACTGCAGCATGTCGTTCAACGGTTTCGTGAATGCCGCATGGCAATCTCAGGAGATATCCGTGAAATGTTTCACCAAGTCCGGATCAAGCCTATCGATCAGCACTGTCAGCGGTTCCTGTGGAGTGATGGGGTCCCCGGAAAGGCTCCTTCGACGTACGTGATGGAGGTGATGACGTTCGGTGCAAGCTGCTCGCCAAGTAGTGCACAGTATGTCAAGAACTTGAATGCAGCTCGATTCCAGAATCAGTATCCGAAAGCTGTGGAGGCGATATGCAAGGGGACGTATGTGGATGATATGCTCGATAGCGTTGAAACAGAAGCAGAAGCCGTAAAGCTCGCGCAGGACGTACGCCAGATACACGCTGAAGGCGGATTCGAGATCCGGGGATGGCTGTCGAACTCCAAAGAAGTACTAGACTGTATGGGTGAGCAGAGGATTCTCCATAAGGATTTAAACAAGTCTACAGAGCTGGCGACCGAGAAAGTTCTCGGAATGTGGTGGGATACGATCAGCGATACCTTCACGTTTAAGATTCCTAAGCGGTGTTGCCAAGAGCTTCTTTCCGGAGAACAAGTTCCAACCAAGCGCGAAGTACTGCGAATTCTTATGTCAGTCTATGACCCTCTTGGACTCCTCGCCAATGTGCTGATGTACCTAAAAGTCCTACTACAAGAGATCTGGATTTCCAAGATTGGCTGGGACGAGCCGATACACGAACAGCACCAATAAAAGTGGAAAGTTTGGCTCAGTGTACTGCATAAAGTTGACACAGTTTCTTTTCCCCGGTGCTACCGTACGTTGATCTCTTCATCAACCGTAAGCAACCTAGTCCAGTTGCACGTTTTCGTCGATGCGAGTGAGAAAGGGTACGCAGCAGTCGTCTACTTTCGGTTCGAGGAAAGAAATACCATAGAGTGCGCTTTCGTCACGGCCAAAACACGCGTCGCCCCTCTGAAGTATATGTCGATCCCACGAATGGAGCTTCAAGCAGCGGTAATTGGAACCAGGCTAGCGAAGATGATAGGAGACACTCATAGAATTCCAGTACGCGAGCGGTTCTTCTGGTCCGATTCTAGAGATGTGCTCTTCTGGATACGTTCTGATCACAGGAGAGTCGACAAATTCGTCGGCGCCAGAGTGGGAGAAATTCTAGAAAATACCGAAGCATCCGAGTGGCTGTGGATACCGACAAAACTGAACGTGGCTGATGAAGGTACGAAGTGGCAGAAGATCCCTGACCTCTCTCCATCGTGCTGATGGTTTGCGGGTCCAGATTTCATGTGGGAGCAACAAAGCTCCTGGCCAGCGCAGCCGAGGCATCATGAAGAACTTATCGCCTCAGTCAATTCACACGCAGTCTACGAGCCCGTACTCAACTTCGCCAAATATTCCAACTGGCGGAAGCTTGTACGGATCACTGCGTATGTTCTCCGATTCGTGGGTAACCTGCGTACCAGACTCCAAAGGCAACAATCAGTCAGTGGTATACTCAGGCAGCCAGAGCTGATTGAAGCGGAACGCTGTATCTACCGTCAAACTCAGCTGGACGCATACGGCGAAGAAATATCACTTCTACGAAGTACCGAGGAGAAAAATGGAAAAAAGGGAACAACTCTACCTAAAAGCAGTTCACTCTACAGGCTTTCACCCTTTCTAGACGTCCACGGAGTGCTATGCACCCAAGGAAGAACTGGCGGTTGTCAGTATGTTGACGCTGAAGCTGTCCATACTATCGTGCTACCGAGAAAGCACCCGATTACAATGCAGGTGGTGCAATTCACCCATGAGCGCTACCACCACCTCAATCACGAAACAGTTGTTAACGAACTGCGCCAAAAGTATTGGATCCCTCGGCTCCGTAGTGTCTGCAACAAGGTTCGTCGACAGTGCCAGCATTGAGAGAACGCTAGGGCTCAACCGCAGCCGCCTGTCATGGCCGATCTCCCTCCAGCTCGGCTAACTGCTTATTCTCGACCGTTCTCTTTTGCTGGGATCGATTATTTTGGCCCAATTCAAGTCGTTGTGGGAAGACGTATCGAGAAGAGGTGGGGTGTGCTAATTACGTGCCTGGTTGTACGCGCTATCCACATAGAAATCGTACACTCGCTCAACACTAGCTCCTGCATCATGGCCATGCGGAACTTCATGGCCAGACGAGGAGTCCCGTTGGAGTTGTTTAGCGACAGGGGTACGAATTTTATCGGTGCCAATCGCGAACTGACCGAAGCTGTTCGACGCTTGGACCATGATCAGCTAATGCAGGAATTTGTGACACCGGATACCAAGTGGTCTTTCTTGCCTCCAAGCAGTCCACACATGGGTGGAAGTTGGGAAAGGCTGGTACAGTCGGTGAAGAAGATCTTAGGCAAGATGCAGCTTCCGAGAACTCCAACCGACGAGGTCCTTCGTAACAGTCTGATGGAAGTTGAAGGCATAATAAACTCCCGCCCCCTCACCTACGTTCCAATTGATGATGCCAGGCAAAAAGCATTAACCCCTAACCATTTTTTGTTGGGTTGTTCCGGAGGCTCAAAACCATTGGTCGCCTACGATGATACCCCCGCTACGCTGGTAAACAACTGACGAACTTCGCAAATCTACGCCAATATATTTTAGAGACGTTGGTTGCGAGAGTACTTGCCAACAATAAGTTGTCGAACAAAGTGGCACTACCCAACGAAACCAATAGAAATCGGTGATGTAGTGGTCATCGCCGATCCGGACCTACCAAGAAATTCGTGGCCAAAGGGCCGCAGTTTTGGACATAAGCTGCAAAAACGGCCAAGTGCGCAGCGCCACCGTGAGGACACCGAGTAACATCTATGTACGCCCTGCAGTGAAGCTTGCGGTGCTGGACGTCGGTGCAACCAAGAATACACAAGCTTGTGAACCTGAACCTTGTGTACTGGGGGGGGGGGGGGGGGGGGGACTGTTGCGCAAGCTGCGCAAAGCACCTCCGAACCCATTGTGCTTCTACCTTCTGCAACACTCAATGCAGGTTGTGTGGAACCAACAGAAAACGGATCAAATTGAATACCAATAGACTTAGTGCAGTAAGCGGTATAGACCTAACACAATTACATACCCAACTAACAATCACTCATTTTACAAGCACCTTTACGACGAATTGATTCAGCATGATGCTGAATAACATTTGGACAATTTTCAGGCACAACCTTTGTTCGGGTTTTGTTCACACAAATTTGGAGAAACTGTAAAGCATAGTGTTGTGTACCAACTGAAATGTTTGTTGTTAAATCGTTTTACAAATATATAGTAAAGCTGTTATTCAGCTTCAGCAAAAATGATTAAAAATAAAAAAATGCAAAATTTTTCAATTTCCACGAGAGTTTATGATTGGATCTTAATGCTGTGAACAAATATTGTGAAATAATAACTACACATAAATTTACCTAAATCCAGATTCGAACTCGAGACCCGTCGATTGCCAGCCGCATGCCTTCCTATCTGTGCCATCCTAGAGATGATGAATTGCAGCGCTCAAATCAAAACATAAACTTCCCGTGGTTTTATAATGATCAGACTCTGACTTCTATACAGCAGTGGTGAATTAGCACAACATTATGGTTAACGACTGAACAACAGAATTATTCAGCTGTTGTTCGGTAAAAAACACGTGTTTTTCATCATGTACTCTGAGTCGAAGTATGATGAAACGAAAGCGCTTATTTAACTTGTGAAAAACACATTATTCAGATACATGTCCTAATTTTTACATGAACTTAACAAGAAGCAGAAAAAAGTCTTGTTAAACTATGTTGTAAAGGAATTACTGCGAGTCGAATAAAAATCTTATTAAACGCTTGAAAAGTGTTTTAAATTATCATTATTAATACCAATACGAAAAGTTGAACATTGGCTACTTTTTCAATTGAAAAAGCATTTGTACAGTAATATGTACAGCATATTTTTAGTTCAGCTATAATTACTATTATAAAGCAACAATTCAGCATGCATGCTTGTTTGCGGCTGGCGATTGTTAGTTGGGTATGTCTAGCTATAGGGGGAAAAAAAAAGTTTGTTTACAAATCGAGTTCAAGTTGAATTAGCTATTCACTCTTTGCAAACTTTATTAAAATTAAATAATATTTTGCCTAAAAGTTACTAATTAGTTTCGACTCTTTAAGTACAACTAGCTTCAGTGAATTAGTGCATCTAAAAGTTCTAGATCACAGTTAGTTGCTCGGAAATCACAGTTAGTGCCAAATCAAGGCCTCGTATCTGCAGTTAGGACCGCCTACTATAAACTAAGATAGGCATAGCAGATGCTACCGTGCGGGACCGCTTTCCGGACCTAACGGTTATAAAGATACACTAAACGTAAGTAAACTAATGACTAAATTCGAAAAGTTAAATTGAGTTAGATTATCCTTATACCTTTAATTGTATGCTAAAATTTACAGGGAAAATTTAACATACGAGTCAAAAATACACATGTTCAAATTACTGGAAATTGAGTCTTGTTACCGTTATTTGGGAACACCGGTAGTTTAACTGGCGTTGCTCGACGTCGTAGAAGAGCGTAAACCTGACCAAGGGAGTGCTTTACGGGCGGGGGAATGTGAGGACGAGTACCCCTCGACAAATACCCGTTGCAATGAACCACAGGGATCGTTTGCAGCGTATTCTTCCACGCGACTCCCACGTTTGACAACGACAGACGATGAGATGGTAGATGTCAGTGAGGATGACGTGCAGAATTGATAGGAGGTGCAAACACTAATGAATGGTTAATTTGATATTTTTGCAAAACCTTAAAAACTACTTATATCTACTTATCAACTAAGTTAATTTGTGGACTTAATAAGTGACTTCAGGTAGGTGATTTGGAGGATTGATTCGGATTTATTTGAACTTAAAAATGTATAAATTAATCTACAGCCTAGTCTACGAGTACGGATTGAGCCTACTAAATCTAAAGATAAACAAAGGAAAAACTGAAAAAATGTAAGTAGGGTCTTGTACCATTTGGGCAGGTGTACCTATTTTGGGCACTTGCCGCTATAACTAAGTCAAATTCAAACAAATTGATTTGAATTTTTGCATAGAGTTAGATACTGCGCATGCCTAACTCTAAACAACAATTCAGATCAATCGGTTTGAAATTGCCTTAGTTATAGCGGCGAGTGCCCAAAATAGGTACACCTGCCCAAGTGGTACAAGACCCTAAATGAATTTGATGTTAGTCGATAAGATATAAACGATTAAAATATATTTCAGCTAAAGCTTTTCCCAACCCTACAAAGTGTTTCGGAGCTGCTATTAGATTCAGTTCAAGGATTTACCGCATTTAGTTCACCACTGAACTGCGAACTGCGACTTCATAAGTGCGACAACGTAAATAAAAGTGCGCGTTTGCATCAAATCAGGTTGATGTCTTCGGCGCACTATTTCTTCAATCTATGGTGAACAAGTGCTCTGAAGACACCGAGTTGATTTGATGCAATCGCGCACTTTTATTAACGTTTTCGCACTCGTGAAAACTAGTGCGATAGTCCAGTGGTGAACTAAATGCGCTATACTCAAGTAATTTACTGTTTTCTAGTAACTGTTTTCGCAAATAGTTGAAACCAAAAATAAATTTTATGAGCAAATAGAAATGTCTGTCAAAACAATCGTTTCATTTTTGAATAAATTAACTTATTTGCGAAAGCAGTAACTAAAAAAAAGCAAATTACTTGGGAAATGAAAACTAAAAAACAATCAATTTAGTGATTATATATTGATAACAAACATAGGTAAAATATTGGGTAGAATAAAAATCATATAAGCACAGACAAACAGACGTATCACTTGGAACAAATTTCGATAAAAATCATCGTCACGAAAACATAATCGCTTAATGCTAATTAAGCTGTGATACGCAAACCGTTCAATAGGTGGCGGTAGTGAGCGAACGTCAAGCAGGAGCAAAAACAATGCGCGCGCCGTGACCGAGTGATTTGCGAACTACAAAATATTTGAACCAACCGTTAAAAAGGCTAACGATGAGGAGCAAGTAGAGTGAGACGTCTGTTTGTCTGTGATATAAGTATACCGTGTAGGAGGGAGCATCCATTAAGTATGTCACGCTAAAATTGGGGATTGTCAACCCCTCCCCTCTTTATACGGGTTGTTTCTATAGGGCACTGCATGATATTCTCTCCTTCTCTTTCAATCTTATAGAAATTTTGTAAACAACAAGGCCAAGAAACATCAAAATCCCATACAAAATCAAAACAATGCAGTGCCCTATACATAATACATTGCTTGTCATACTTTAACACCCCCCCCCCCCCCCCCTGAGCGTGGCGATCCCTGGATGGATGACCCCTATCCGACTAATTTAACTAATCACTAACAGAAATTCAAGTGCGCGGAATATTGAAAATTGGCACCTCCAGCTGTAGCCACTGAATCTAAACGGAAATAATGCATTCGACAGCAGTTCGTCCATACCGCGAAAATCGGGAGGCTACGGTGGGCGGGTCACGTCATCAGGATGTCGGATAGCAACCCGACTTAAATGGTTCTCGAGAGTCATCCGACCGGTACAAGAAGACGTGGAGCGCAGCGAGCTAGGTGGGTCGACCAAGTGGAGGACGATCTGCGGACCCTACGCAGAGTGCGGAACTGGAGGCAAACAGCCATGGACCGAGTGGAATAGAGGCGGCTACTATGTACAGCAACGGCCACCCCGGCCTTAGCCTGACCGGTAAGGTAAGTAAGCAGTTCATTTACGCTCCAACTCCCCTGACTGTTTAAGAAACTGTCGCCAAAGTAGCTTCACGTTGGAGCACCTCATACAGTTGCCAACGCTTCGTTCCTTGAGTATCCATCCGAGCTGTCTAAATCCACCCACATGTTCATCACATCCGGTTGTTTACCTTCGCATTCAAGCGAGCCTCCTGCGCCGCTTGGTTATCTCGGTTCATCGTCAGCTCCTCAGTTCCTTCCTGAAAACAACGAAAAACGGGCTTCACTCATTTAAAACATTCGGAAAATGAAAAAAAAACTATCAAATTACTTACCTTCAAGATTCTATTCCTTCTGATGCTGAATTGCTATTGGAATTGCTGTCCGTAGCTCTCGGGTTTTCTCGGGTTCGCACGTTCCGTTGAGGAAGAATCGTCCCAATTCCTGGTGGTCTTATCCGAGTAAATATGGTAATATGATGAAATTACCAAAAATCAAACAACGAAAATAATCAATAACATTTTACCAATTTATCCTCGCGAAAATTGCATGCTAAAAACTTCAATGCAAATAATGAAAAATAATAGTGTATCACGTAAACAGGCGATCGATATTATGTTTCCAGTTCAAAACCGAATTAGCGACATTTTTTCTTTGACTTCCGCTGCCTTTGCCCTGCGTTAAACATAATGTCGGAAGTGGGGCGCTGTATTGTACACCTGGTGCACTATACAGCGCCCCACTTCCGACATTGTGTCCAACGTAAGGCAAAAGCAGCGGAAGTCACAGAAAAAATGTCGCTAATTCGATTTTGAACTGGAAACATAATATGTAGCAAAGTAACGAAATGTAAATTGAAAATTTGCACAAATATTTATAAATGGTTGCGCTCGTGAAATAAGCTCTTGTGAACAATTGGACGACAAATGAAGCAAACTCATAACTCACAAATACAATGCATACTACTGTATGCCATATTGTTGAACAAAATTTATGTATAGTTAATTGCACAGGTGTGAGTGTGCTGCTCGAATATAAAAACTAACAATTAGATATATTGTGATCCTACATTGCAACCATGCACTACTAGTTTTTATTCCCTTATCATTAAACAACACCTTGCCACTATGGCAAATTGTCACTACTTGATATGTTTTCTGCAAACTGTTGATTACAGCACAGTATTGTGGATTTGGAAGAAAACCGAAGAATGAGCATCGCTCAAACTTCACTGCATTACTAGCGAACTTAAGGGGAAATGATACGAACTCACCATGGTAGTCAGAAGCATTTTTCCATGGTGAAAACAAAAACTAATTTCACACAAAATTCCGAACTTGCTAACCTATTGTACCCGTGCGCTTACTATTTTCAATAAATTAATACTTTTCAGTTTGCGTTTTCGCAAAAAAAAGCCGATCGACCAAGCGATCGACATTTGCGAAACAATTTTTCTAATTAATAGCGGCTAGCGTACCGTTTCACCTTAACCACCAACACCACATGCTCACTCACGAAAAATTTGGCGCGCTCGCACTGACAGACGCCCAGGTAGGATAAAGTCGTGATTGTCGACACGGCGTCGGACTGAAAACGAAAACATCAGGGATGCATGTCGGGTCGAATGAGGAATGACAGAAAGTTCGCTGAAAACTTCGCTTCGCTAGTGCAACTGGCGAACTCCGATTTGGTGCTGCGAGGTCAATATTTGGTTTTGATTTCATATTGTTGAACATAAAAATACCTCTTTGAGATAGAGTTACCTCACCAGTTGGAAGCAATTTATTGTTTGGAACGTATGACAAATTGTATTTTTCTATGCGGGCAGCTCGTTGGTTTGGAGATGGAGCGCTGAAGGAAAAGTGTTTCTGGTACATGTTTGCTACCGGGTCGCCTGCAAGTGTTCCGTCGACCGACGGTGTGAAGAAGCCAGGGGTGGTAGATCCTACCCTCTACGCCCACCCAAACATGCCCACCTGCGCGCCATCTGCTGTTGGTTCTAATTTGTAAACATCTTTTGTTAAGTTGTTTATAAACATCAACAATAGTAAAAACATTAGCGTTTTTCTCTTCCTTTCGGTGCTGATGCTCAGTTTTTTAGGTAATTATCGAAATTTCTTGAGTTGTAGTGTTAAATTATCCTCATATTAAAGCACCAGCACCGCTCTGGAAGTTTTCAATTTTCAACCGATTTCCACACTCCAAACAAAAAGAAAACAAAAACAAGCGAGAGTAGAGGCAAATATTTCATAATGGCAAAAACAAAACACTGACTTTTTTCGGAATAAAATTTTTCAATATAATCTAAATAAAATGTGTGGGATTATGCTTGAATCACATGCTGACTTGCTTTTAGCATGATAAAACGGTGTTAAAATCAATTTCGCGACCGAAAATAGATATTTTCTTGGTTGACCGTTACGTCCTTCTAATGGTACTAAAATTGAATAGAGGGTAGGCGCAATTTGTTCCCAGTTGACAGCCAGCTTACTCCCCTGGAAGAAGCCGCATTGTTACCGACTGGGAACGGTAGCTCTGCGAGAAATCCGTCCAGTATTTGGTGCGTTATTATTGCGCAGGATTTCAAGATGAATCTGCGCTTCCAAAGTGCGCCGTTGCTGTTCTGCAGGAAGCCAGCGAAACATACCTGGTCGGATTGTTCAATCTGTGTGCGACTCACACCAAGCGCGTCACAATCATGTCGAAGGATATCCAGCTGGCCCGGTGAATCCGTTGCGAGCGTGGGGAGAGGGGTTCCCGAAAGTGTGACAAGCAATACGAAAACACATGCGAAGAGGGGAAGTGGATTGGAAATTTCCAAATTTTGCATGACGTACTTAATGGATGGGGGCATCCATGTTGTGTTTTTGCTATTTTTGTTATATGCTTGCATGAATAAAAAAACTTCAGCTTCAAATTCAATTCATTTTTTGTTTTATTTTACTTCTTCTTATCGATAGCCATGAAAGAAAACAAACATTTACTGAATTTCGGTAATAACGTATGCCGAACATTTCGGCACTGTATTGCCGAGCAGGGTTGAAAAAATCTCATTCAATTGAATGAATTTCTGCTGAACTGAATGCTTTTGACATTTATTTTCAGCTCCGCTGTGAGATACTTGAAAGTGAACGCAGAAAAATTCAACTACTTTGTGGAGGTAATGACTGCACCATCATCAACACACGCTCTGCGCTGATGGATGCTTCATGTCAACACCGGCCGCATGAATGCGACTCGCCCATTAGCAAGCGTGGTGAATTTTTGCCGTTTGAGTGCCGGTCACAGGAAAAATTTTGCTTTTGAACCTCGCCGTTTCCCCAGTGTGAGCGACGAGAGAATTTTTATTCTCTTTACAATTGCCTCCGTGAAGGACAGGGACTTCAACGTCAGAAGCGGTGTGGTGAAAAGACAAAAACAAAAACTCACGTTCGTTGGGAGCTTCGGAATTTTTGCAACCGTGTTACCGAGCCACTCGTTAAAGTTTGACAGTTGACGTTTGTCAATTTTGCAGCCTAGTCGGCAGTTTGAACTTTAACCGAGATTTTTACCGAGCTCTCAGCTGTTAGATTCTCGGTGATTTATTTTGCCGGCCTTGGCAAATTAAATTAAGTGTGTATACATGGGCACCATGAATGCACATGGATTCATGTTTATCCATCTGTCAAACAAAACAAAATAAAAGAAGTGGTTTCTCCCGTTCCCGAAGCAAACGTGAATCGACACAAACGAAAAGGTGAAAATTTGGGTTGAAATAGTAATCTGCATGAATTTATGTAATATTTCATCTACATTGCAGGAAAGAGTAGTGTGCGGTAGTTCGGCAGCAGCAAAGTTTCGCGTGCTCGCTTTGCTAGATTTTTGCGATT
Source organism: Aedes albopictus (assembly GCF_035046485.1). NCBI lineage: Eukaryota > Metazoa > Arthropoda > Insecta > Diptera > Culicidae > Aedes > Aedes albopictus. The sequence goes on along the minus strand of NC_085137.1, from coordinate 277,171,655 downwards.
TTCTTTCCCTCTTCCCTCTGCGGGGCTCCGACGACGGGACGCCAAGCAGTCAGTAGTGTGCGGTAGTTCGGCAGCAGCAATGTTTCGCGCGCTCGCTTTGCTAGATTTTTGCGATTTTTTTTTCCTCTTCCCTCTGCGGGGCTCCGACGACGGGACGCCAAGCAGTCAGTAGTGTGCGGTAGTTCGGCAGCAGCAAAGTTTCGCGCGCTCGCTTTGCTAGATTTTTGCGATTTTTTTTCCCTCTTCCCTCTGCGGGGCTCCGACGACGGGACGCCAAGCAGTCAGTAGTGTGCGGTAGTTCGGCAGCAGCAAAGTTTCGCGCGCTCGCTTTGCTAGATTTTTGCGATTTTTTTTCCCTCTTCCCTCTGCGGGGCTCCGACGACGGGACGCCAAGCAGTCAGTAGTGTGCGGTAGTTCGGCAGCAGCAAAGTTTCGCGCGCTCGCTTTGCTAGATTTTTGCGATTTTCTTTCCCCTTCTCTCTGCGGGGCTCCGACGACGGGACGCCAAGCAGTCAGTAGTGTGCGGTAGTTCGGCAGCAGCAAAGTTTCGCGCGCTTGCTTTGCTAGATTTTTGCGATTTTTTTTTCCTCTTCCCTCTGCGGGGCTCCGAAGACGGGACGAGTGTGCGCGCGCCGTGGTTCGAGTCGGTTCCGAATTTTTCGCTTCCCTTCGGCGCTAGTTTCCAATACACTTTTAGTTGATAATAAATATTTTCTTTCATTTTTTGCATTTACACAAAAGAGTGAAAAATGTTACTTCGGGTTCGCCGGTCGAGAAAAAATCCGGGCGCCGACAAGTGAGTCGCGTTCAGTGTATTTCTGTGTGGAATAGACTAAAGGTTTCTGCTCCCTAGTGGAGTGGAGACGCGCGATAGAATTTTCTTTTTGGCTAGTTCTTGCGTCGAAAAGTGGTCGGTTGTTAACGGCGGTTTGTGTATATTGATCCATTGTCAAATCATATCACCAACCATAGGTGACTCCCGGACTGACAATGTACCTTACCCTACTAACAAAAAAATCCTTCCTGAGACAAACGTGGGGATGCAGCGATTCCCGGTCTTTATAACAACGTTTGTCTTACTAACATTCCCTTCCATCCTCGATGACCGTAAGGACGTGGCCGGCGCCGTTATTGACCTTATTAAAGTTGAGAGCTCTCGACCTGTGTACATTGAGAATAGTAAGCTAGTCCCAAGCCCTATTCATTGGTTCCTTGTGCAATTTCGATTGCTCTGGTCAATCACGGAGTAGCAACTACGAATTGTGCGGTCATCTATGCTCATGCTCATGCTCATGCTCATTTCATCTACATTGCAGGAAAAAATGTGAGCGAAAGGTGCAAACGGTGCGTTCCGGAACACCATCTCCGCCAGCCAACAATCTCCATCGTCTGCGGAAGGAAAAATGTGCGCTCTGACGGTGACAATGAAACGTGCCTCTCGCTGGAGCTGCAATCTCAGGTTTGTATTTACATTAGATTCTTGGGAAATCCAGAGAGATTTGGATTTCCATTTGTAAGTGTTTGGTTTGTTAATTGGTTGTGTCGAAGTGATTTTGTGTTTAATTATGCAAAAAAGGATATAGGACAGGTAGACTTTGCTCTAGTGCAGGTTTTTCCCTAGCAGACCCACCTGACATAGAAGTAGGGCGTTAGTAGGCGAAACCACCCTGACTACCACCACCTATCTCCTGGCTACCACCGAAGGAGCTTCAGAAACCCACCACCAGATGTCTTGAAGGGTATCATTCAGGCGGCCATAAGGAGGGCGAATTTGGGGCCATTGCAAGAACCCCGAATGGAAGGGCAATGACCGATGCCTCAGGTCAAGAACCCCGAAGGCAGAGACTAGAGTTCCACTCGTTCACTTGCTCGAATACTGTTGGAGAGATTAGAAGTGACCAAAGTTCGAAAACCAATAAAGTTTTGAAGTTGAAAAGTCAAGTGTTAGTGGAAGAGTATAGGAAGAGGACAAAAGGAAGCGGAAGTGGACATCAGGTAATGCCGTGAACCACCTTTGCCCTAGAACTGTGGTTTGAAATATATACTGTTTAGTTTACATCAGGACCCCGTCGTTTTTTTATATAGAAATCGCCAGATTTCTATTATAAGCCCTACGTCGTCCTAGTGCCCCATTTCGAGCAAATTCCGGCATCGTTGTTGGCCGACGACCGATCCGCTAATATCGGTAGCCTAGGACGCGTAGGAAGGTCCGAGAAAGCTGCAGCCCAGAACCCCTAGAGCCGTGCGGAAAACGAAAGTGGCCAGACGTGGCCGAAACCGTGAAGTACAAAAGGAGGACATCGGCGGCCATTACCAGGCCGCGAGCATCAAGAAGTCAGGTGGTTGGAGGAGAACAGAGGGGCCCCGAAGAGGAAAAGATAAGGTCAGATTAGTGAGTAAGAAAGTGGGAGAAAGTGAAAGATAAGGAGAAGCCAGGAACATTGTTAAAGTAGGAAATAAAGTGGGAGTTGTAAAAGTGAAGTGCTTGTGGTTTTCCTGGGTCTAGTGCGAAATTTCCCTGTCCCGCGGTAAATTAAGGGTAGGCGTGCCGACCCTGAGGTAGTTGAGTCGGGGAGTCTCTAAGACGCTCCCGATTAGCTGACCCGATACTTACACTTTGGCGCCCAGCATAAAATTGACTTACCCTCAGTTTGTTGCAGGCTCAGCTTGGAAATTTGCATTTTGATAACTGGTTTCGACGGAGGTCTCTGGGAAAACATCCAGGCCTTCACAGGACGGTTGCCATTTTGGGCTTTACTCCTTTTATCTGACACAGAACGTGGAATTATTTCATTTTGAAACCGAGGGGTTCTGATTGTCCATTCATCAGTAACAAAGAACGATTGTTTAAAAAGTGAATGAGAGTTGAATTGAATTGGAAGGAGCACAGTGTTAAATCGTGTGGTGTGATTCGGTAGGAGGAACTGAAAACGCAAGAGCAGAATCGTATTTTATTTGCGGATTCGTAAACTAGGATTTTCAAATTAACAGTTTTTAGGTTTTTTCAATTTTAGGATTTTTAAATCTAGGATTTTCAATTTTTTTTCAGCGTGCAAGACCGCTTTTTGCAAATCTAGGTAGTTCTTTTTAAATTTTCAAATTTCAAATTTTTGCTGAAACGTAGCAATGGAGTTGGCAACACTACAGTCGCAGTACTATGCGATGAACGCCGCCCATCTGGCCGATGACGAACTTGACCATGAACTGCAGATCCGTGACGTGAACATGATCGGTGAAACGCGTAGCAAACAGGAGCAAACCTTGCGTAGTCTGTTGAAGGCTGAAAAAGAGAGAAAAACGGTTAGTTTCAAACCGTACTGGATAAATTTGGTAGACGAACTGAAATGGTGCGATGAAAAGCTTGTAGAAGTGAGAAAAACGTTTGAAGAGAGAAAATCGCGAAAGGCACCGGATCAGATTCATAAAACTAAGCTTCTTCACATTTTCTTTAGAATGGAACGGTTGAAGGCACATGCAAAAGAAGAAGAAGACTTGAACAGCATTGCGATTATAGCAGGAGTTTGTTCCGCGTTATTGAAAACGTTTTTCTCAATCACCTCGCCGCTTGCAGAAGTGAGAGAAGCGGAGGTCGCGATAATTAATGAAAGTTTACGACAGATGCGTGAGGAAGCACAAGAGAATAGAGAACATTTAGTTAGAGACGTAGCCGATCATGACGAGATCGAAAACGCAGGAGTTGGTATAGGAGAAACAGACGCGGTTGAGGATAGGAGAGAATCTACTGCTTCCGATAACGGTGAGCATAGGGTTCGTGAGCAGCATGCAAAAGACGATGATCATGATGAGGAAAACGGTAGAGAGAATGTAGTGGAAAAGCTTTCTGATGAGAATGGACGTTTGAAGGTAACCGTGAATCTGTTGCTTCGACGGATACAGTTACTCGAAACTGCGAATGCGACAAAACAGAAAGAAATCGAGCAAATCAAACAGAGTACTCCGGTAGACGATAGATCGCGACAGAATGTAGATGAGCAAGAGCAGGGTCACGGACAGGAAAACTTTTATGAATGGATGAAAGCTAGATGCGGTTCGTTAGAAAGTTTAGTGAATTTGAACAAAGTCGTTCCATCGTCAAATAAAGAAAAAACGAGTGTTAGGCAGGAAATTGAGATCGACAGACCGAAAGGTAGTCGGTTACCGATACACAAATGGTCAGTGAGATACGACGGAACAGACAATGGTAGGAAGCTAAACGAATTTTTAAAAGAAGTAGAGTTTAATGCGAGATAGGAGGGATTTACAGAGGCAGAATTGTTCGTGTCTGCACACCACCTCTTTACGCGGAAAGCAAGATCGTGGTTTATGGAAGTCAATGGGAACAATGAATTAGGAACGTGGCAAAATCTAGTCAGGGAGCTTAAAAATGAGTTTTTACCTGCGGACATTGACTACCAGTATGAACGGTTGGCTAATTCGCGAAGGCAAGGTCCAAGAGAGAAATTTCAAGATTTCTACTTGGACATGGTGGGAATTTTCCGGAGTATGTCCAGGCAATGGGATGATGCCAGAAAATTCGACGTGTTGTTCCGTAACACCAGGGCGGATTGCAGAACGGCGATGTTAGCTTCCAATGTAACGTTCATTCCTAAAATGAGAGAATTTGGTAAACGATTTGATTCGATCAACTGGCAGATGTATGCTAAGAGGGAGAACAGATTTAGTAGACCGAATTCTCAAGTCGAGGAAATTAGTCAGCAAAAACAGAATTGGAGAGGTAGCGAATCGAATATTAGAGGTCAATCTAGAGGTCAATCAGAGGGAGTTACCAGGGGCGGAATTTTAACCCGAACTATAACCCCGCGAATAAGCAAAGTCCTCCAGTTAAGTCTGGATACCAGGGGGGCAATTCTGAACAGAGATTTCCCCAAAAACCCAAACCGCGACCCGAGAACAGCCAAAAACAAAATCGTTTGCAGGACGAACCAAAACCTTCTTCGTCTGGTACAAGCGCGCTACAGAGGATTGTGAAAGCCTACATTCCAATCAAACGTGGTGTGAGTTTTAATTGCCATGAAGAAGGACACAATTCAAAGGACTGTGCGCAGGAAAAACATGTCTTTTGTGAAAACTGTGGTTTTCCCGGCTTTCACACAAATAATTGCCCTTTCTGCCAATCAAAAAACGCCAAAAAGACTGCTCAGTGAGGCAGAGCAGTCCGATCGGTTCCTTAAGTCCTCAGCCTGAATCTTCGGGAAATCCAGAAACCGTTCTTCAACAGTTAGGGTATTCGAAAGTGGTCAATCGGTCCAATAAGCGGGACGAAATCGCAACCTTGCTCGTCAAGCTTAGTGGAGACGCACGGCCGTTTACGAAGATTGAACTGATGGGAATTGGGTTGATTGGACTTCTCGATCTTAAAAATTTAGATGCTTCCAAAGGTGCTGGACCCGACGGTCTTCCTCCAGTATTTTTGAAGAATCTAGCTATAAAGCTCACCACGCCACTATTTTGGCTATTTAAAAAATCTCTCGAAACAGGTATCTTCCCCAAATCATGGAAAAGCTCTTTTTTGGTACCTATTTTCAAATCTGGCAAAAAATCTGACATACGTAATTACCGTGGAATTGCCATTATCTCGTGCATTCCTAAATTATTCGAAGCAATAATCAATAAAAATATATTTGCTCAAATTAAGAATAGAATAACGCACATGCAACATGGATTCTATAAAGGGCGCTCAACCGCTACAAATTTATTGGAATTCATTAACTTTTCATTGACTGCAATGGATAATGGCAATCACGTAGAAGCTCTTTACACTGACTTTAGCAAGGCATTCGACCGCATTGATATTCCAATGCTACTCTTCAAATTGCAAAAAATGGGTATAGAACCCCGACTTCTTAAATGGCTTGAATCGTACCTTACAAACCGCCAACAAATAATAAAAGTCAAAGGAAAAACATCACATCCCATTCAAGTCACTTCAGGAGTGCCTCAAGGTTCCCATCTGGGCCCTCTTTTATTTATTCTTTACATTAACGACATTTCCTTCATCCTGAAGAAAACAAAAGTGTTTATTTATGCCGACGATATGAAACTATATATGGAAATAAGGAATCAAGAAGACATCAACATATTTCAGAATGAAATTCGCATATTCCACACATGGTGTTCGAAAAACCTACTACAATTAAACATAAAAAAGTGTAATTTAATATCATTCAGCAGAAAACGAAACACACCAAACATATCAATTTCCTTAGGAGATCAGTATGTGGAAAAAATTTAGTAGAGTTAGGGATTTAGGAGTAATCTTAGATTCTAAACTTAATTTCAATGACCACTACAATACCATTATACATAGGGCAAATAACATGCTTGGCTTCATAAAACGCTTTAGCTTTAATTTTGATGACCCCTACACAATAAAAACATTATATGTTGCCTATGTTAGGTCAATTCTGGAATATTGTAACATTGTCTGGTCCCCATTTCAAAGTAAGCATATCGATCGAATAGAATCAGTACAAAAGCAATTTCTATTATATGCTCTTCGAAAATTAGGTTGGACCACATTTCCTCTTCCATCTTATGAAGCGCGCTGTAGGCTTATCAATATTCAAACACTGAAACAGCGTCGTGAAACTGCAATGGTTTTATTTGTTAACGACATCGTTTCGCAGCGAATTGATTCAACTGAAATCTTATCAAAATTAAACTTTTACATACCCTCACGGCAATTGCGAAATCGACACTTGTTTAAAACTACCCATAGTCGCACAAACTATGCCAAAAATGAACCTTTGAATCAAATCATGAACATTTATAATCAACACTGTGAAACTATTGACTTAACTATGTCGCGGCATAATTTAAAGAAATATTTTAACACTATAAGAAATAACATCAGTAGTAGTACTTAAAATATTTAAAAAGCACAAATTATACACACATCCACCAGCATACACTATTTATATATTTTCTTATATGTATTATATTAACAACATGTACTAAAGCTTTAAGAAATGAAACAAAACTGTATGTATATGTACTAGTCTACGTTGTTTGACGAATCTGAATAAATAAATAAATAGATAGTGGTGCTGCACGGACGGTTTTAGGAATCGGAGCGAGGAGAATTATCAAACAACTGAACTTGAATGTCACACCAGCATCAGTTACCTTGACAACTGCTGCTGGAGAAGATTTAGAAGTCCTTGGATGTGCGGACATTCCGATCACATTCAACGGAACAACTTAAATTTTACCCGTGCTCATCGCTCCGAAACTTAACCGGCGATGTGTACTAGGGTATGATTTTTGGCTAAAATTTGGAATTACGCCAGCCATACGTAGTCAACCGATTGAGCTTTTAGACGATGGTGTTAGTGAGGACTTAGAAAAAGAAGAAGAGTTAACGGATGAACAGAAAGAGAGATTGGAGAGAGTAAAACAGCTATTTTTAGTCGCAGAGCCAGGAAAGCTAGGAATGACGGATTTGATTGTCCATAAAATTGAGATGAAGGAAGAGTTTAGAGACGCTGACCCGGTGAGGAGAAATCCTTATCCGTGGAGTCCGGAAATTCAGCGTAAGATTCATGGAGCAGTCGACAACATGATCCAGGAGGGAGTAATTGAACAGTCTGATTCAGACTGGGCTTTGCCGGTAGTCCCAGTAGCAAAACGAGATAGTCAGGAAGTTAGGCTTTGCTTAGACGCCAGGAAACTTAATGAAAGGACAAAAAGGGATGCCTATCCGTTGCCGCACCAAAACCGTATTTTGAGTCATTTGGGACAGGTGAAATACCTGACAACCATTGACTTATCTCAGGCGTTTCTCCAGATTCCATTAAGCCCTGAATCGCGAAAATATACAGCCTTTTCCATACCCTGTTCCAATTCACGCGCCTTCCGTTTGGGTTGGTGAACAGTCCTGCTACATTGAGCAAGTTAATGGACCGCGTACTCAGCCATGGAGCTTTAGAACCGGCAATATTCGTTTATTTAGACGATATTGTTATCGCTAGCCAAACTTTTGAAGAGCATCTTCAAAAGCTTGAAGACCTCGCAAAGCGTTTGAAGGAAGCAAACCTTTGCATAAACTTGACCAAATCCAAGTTCTGCTGTCAAGAATTGCCGTATCTTGGATATATTCTATCACAAGATGGATTGCGGCCTAATCCAGATCGCGTCAAAGCGATCTTAGGATATCAGGTTCCGAAATCGGTGAGACAGTTAAGGCGATTCCCCGGTATGATTAATTACTACCGCAGGTTTATCGCAAATTATAGTGAGATTACAGCACCTCTCACTGACTTATTGAAAAATAAGCCAAAGAGGGTGCAACGGAACTCGGCAGCAGACACGGCATTTGAGGTCATTAACCTTCCAGGACGCGCGCCATCAAGCAGCTGAAACTGCACCGCGCTCCCGCTGTATACAACAAGCGAGGTTTTTTGGTAGTGTTGTACTTTTTACAACAGCGCGCGAGCTGAAGGGTTAAAGAAAAGCTAATTTCAGCCCCTGTGATAGCTAATCCAAACTTTTTGCTTCCTTTCACGGTCCAAACGGACGCAAGCGACAACGCGATTGCAGGTGTTTTAACGCAGGTTCAAAACGGAGAGGAGAAAGTTATTGCCTACCATTCTGAAAAACTCAAAGGTGCAGAGCTACACTACCACGCTGCTGAGAAAGAAGGACTTGCCGCTCTTCGCTGCATCGAAAAATTTAGAGGATATATCGAGGGTACTAAGTTCACTTTGGTGACCGATTCCTCGGCCCTAACTTTTATAATGCGAGCGAAATGGCGGTCCTCATCTCGTCTCAGTCGCTGGAGTATAGAACTGCAACAGTTTGATATGGACATTCGGCATCGGAAGGGTAAGGAGAATGTTGTACCCGATGCGCTCTCCCGATCCATCGAGACTCTCGATGAAGAGCCCGAGGACGGTTGGTACAAAAAGCTTTTCAAAGCCGTTGAGGACGACCCTGAAAAGTACGTTGATTTCAAAATCGACAACGGAATTCTTTACAAGTTCGTCGCAGCTAAATCTGATTTATTAGATTACCAGTTTGAGTGGAAACAGTGCGTTCCCACTACAAACCGCAACCGCATACTAAAGCAGGAACACGACGATAGTCTGCACATTGGTTTCTCCAAATATGTGGAAAAAGTAAAGCAACGCTTCTACTGGCCTCGCATGAGCGCCGATATAAAGAAGTACATTGGACAATGCGAATCCTGTAAAGAGAACAAACACTCTACTGTATCAACCGCGCCTGAAATGGGTAAACAGAGAGTCGCAACCCGGCCGTTCCAAATTATTTGCATGGATTACATCCAATCTCTGCCCAGAAGCAAGCAGGGAAACACTCACTTATTAGTGGTCATGGACCTGTTCTCTAAGTATTGCCTGCTTGCTCCTGTGAAAAAGATTTCGGCGGTCTCCCTCTGTAAAATTTTGGAAGAGCAGTGGTTAAGACGGCTCTCCGTACCACAAATCGTCATCTCCGACAATGCTACAACCTTTTTATCGAGATAATTTCAAAATCTGCTCGATAAATATGAGGTTTAGCATTGGGCAAACGCGAGGCATAGAAGCCAAGCAAATCCGACTGAACGTCTCAACCGAACCATCAATTCAATGATTCGCTCCTATGTGAAGGAGAACCAAAAGCTGTGGGAATTAAAAATTTTGGAGATTGAATTCGTATTGAACAATACGATTCATTCGACTACCAAATTTAGTCCTCATTGTGTAATCTACGGTCACGAGATCATACGTAAAGGTCCGGAGCATAAGCAAGACCGCAAAGATGAGATGAGTGACGAACAGCGGGTGGAGAGATTGAGAGGAGTTCACCAGAAAACCGGAGAATTGGTGAGAGAGCATCTCCAAAAAGCTCATGAGGATACGAAGAAGCGGTATGACCTTCGTCATAAGCAATACTCACCAACGTTTGATGTAGGTCAACGCGTATACAAACGGAGTTTCCGTCAGTCGTCAGCCGGAGACCAGTTTAACGCCAAACTGGGTCCGCAGTACACGCCCTGTACCATCCTTAGGAAAGTTGGAACTAGCTCGTACGAGGTGTCCGACCAACAGGAAAAATCGCTCGGCATATTTTCAGCCGCTGATTTAAAGGAATGATGCATCTAAAAACAAAATTGATATTAAAGCTAGCATTTTTTTTTACTATGAGTCGGTGTTAGAGAGTGAATTAGGAAATAGTCAAATTAAAAGTAATGTTTGAATACTTAACGTCTCCTGTCTAATCGTGCCGATGAATGAATTGTCCCGGGAAATTATTGCGTGGGTGTCACGTAGATGTGCGTCCAAACTCATCGTAGATTTTGTAAATAGAAATGGCCGTATAGTCAATAAGTTGCATGTTTACCTAAAAGTTTAGAAGTAGTTTTGTATTTTTTTTAAATTTGTTTCTTTTAATTTGTTTTGTATGATGAATCGTGGTTGAAAAAGCATAAATATGTCGTGTGTCAAGCAAATCTTGTAAGCAAGGTTGCAAACAAGTTTTAACGTTGTGGTAGTCAAGTCGAAAGCAGTCCATCGAAAGTTATAGGGAGTAGATAGAATGTCGAGTGTATTTGCCAAGTTCAAGGTTAAAGGTCGTCATAGTCACAATTTTAATCAATTATCCAGATAATTCAGGTCAATATCAATCACTACACGTAGAATCCACATTATTTTTCACTATGCATAGCAGTCATATCTGCTGTATCCATACTTACGCCCTGAGAGCAAGGACTAATCAGTCCAAGCATATTAAATGAGCTTTTAGAAAGGAATTCCCAGATGGAAAAATACGAAAACACGAAACTATTAAAAAGATCGAATGGCCATTAAATAATCCGCGGATTTAAAACACGATAATTAAAATTTTCGTAGAGCTCACTTTCCAGAAATTCCTTTTAAAAACCGCATTTGTTAAAAACCCACATGTGATCACCAATTCTGCAGCATCACTATTGACAGACAGTTGACAGTTTTATCCGATCTTAACCGAATCCACACATACTGATGAAATGCTGATAACGTTATCGTAAATGAAGTACTAGAATATAACTCCGACAAATTGCGAGAAATATTTCATGCACAATTTGCATGACTTGGTTATTGTACATATGCTCCAAATTTTATTTTATTTCAAATTTTAAATTACTTTTATTTTAATTTGTTTTGCATGTTTTAGACCGTTTGCAATGCTGTTTTATTTTGTATGGCGAGTTTTAAAATTTTTAAAACTCGCCATACAAAATAAATCAGCATTGCGAACGGCCTTAGTCAAATATAATAAAAAAATAATCTTGAATTATTTTAAATGTCTTTTTAAACAATCGGTGAAATAAAATGCTAATTGTTTCGAGGTTACCAGGTAAAAGTCCTGAGTATTTGATCGCTGGAGACCGGAGTCAGAAGACGGTGATGGTCAGTACTGACAAAATGTCACTAAATAGTGAGGAGTTGATAAAGATCGACGATGAAAACCTATGACCCCGATACTCGATTACAATGATAGTCAATTTCACATACTTTTTACTGTTTGTTGGGTCTTTCTCAATCTAGTACGTGACAGGTGAAAGGTTTCGTGAACTACCGTCAGTGAATGTGATTTTGTCCAGTTGTGTATATTGAAATGTGAAGTGCAGGTTCAGAGGTACGTGCAATCAGTGTATTCCAATGTGAATTGTAGACAAAAAAAATATTTACTTTGTAAATATTTTTTACCCGAGCTGGGGGAGAGTGTAAGTGTTTGGTTTGTTAATTGGTTGTGTCGAAGTGATTTTGTGTTTAATTATGCGAAAAAGGATATAGGACAGGTAGATTTTGCTCTAGTGCAGGTTTTTCCCTAGCAGACCCATGGGTGGTCCAGGGTGCCCGGCCTTTAAGAAAGCCGCAGTGAACAACAAATCACAGTGCAGGTAACGCAGATGAACCTGAACCACTGTGATGCGGCTCAGCAACTGCTTTGTCAGGCGGTTTCTGAGTGGGAGACGGATATCGCCATCATTTCGGACCCATACCGAGTACCCGCCGGCAACGGCAACTGGGCCTCGGATGGGACCAGGAAAATGGCGGCGATATGGACGACGGGTAAATACCCCGTGCAGGAGTTGGTGTCTACTACATATGAGGGCTTCGTGGTCGCCAAAGTAAACGAAATCTTCTTCTGTAGCTGTTATGCGCCTCCGCGGTGGCCGATCGAGCGGTTCACGCAAATGCTGGACCGCTTAACGACCGTCTAACAGGGCGAAGGACGGTGGTAATAGCGGGTGACTTTAATGCCTGGGCTGTGGAATGGGGAAGCCGTTTCACGAACCAGCGGGGTCAGATCCTGCTAGAAACACTGGCCATCTTAGATGTCGACTTGGCTAACGTCGGTACCAAGAGTACCTATAGTCGAAATGGAGCGGAGTCAATTATTGACGTGACCTTTTGTAGTCCTGGCCTAACAAGTAGTCCGAACTGGAGAGTAGATGATGGCTACACTCACAGCGACCACCTGGCGGTTCGCTACAGTATCGACTACAACAACAGCAGACAGCGGATAGAAGAAGAGGCGGCTAGGCCAAGGCCAAGCCCTCGTAGGTGGAAGACATCATACTTCGACGAAGAGGTATTTAGGGAAGCGCTCCGCCGTGAGCGAAACTTACTCGGTTTAGACGGCGACGAGCTGGTAGCGGTGCTCTCACGTGCGTCTGATGCGACCATGCCTAGGCGAGTCCACCCTAGAAATGGGAGGCCACCGGCTTACTGGTGGACCGACGCGATTGCGGACCTGCGCCGCGCTTGCCTACGGGCTAGGCGGCGGATGCAGCGAGCACGATCAGAGGAAGAGCGAAACGAACGGCGGGTGGTGTTCGCCGCTGCAAAAGCCGCGCTCAAGACCGAGATAAGAGCAAGCAAAAAGGCCTGCTTTGAGGGTCTCTGTCAGAGTGCCAATACGAACCCGTGGGGTGATGCCTACAGGATCGTTATGGCCAAGACGAGAGGTGTGATGGCTCCTACAGAGCAATCTCCGGAGATGTTGGAGGGTATCAGGTATCAGAAGGCCGGCTCCAGAGGCACGTTATCCTCCATTTGGGACATTTGTGCCATCGCCAAAATAACAGCCTATTTCATCATCTACCTGAGGGAAAAGGAAGGAAAAAGGATTTGGATGGGGATAGGGACAGGTAGGGAAATAGGAAAAATACCCTGGAAGAGGGTACTAACGCACAAGCGTACCACAATGGGTTAAAACAGCGCCCTGAAAAGGGCACTGTAATAACGCATAAAGCGAAAGAGAGCCTATAGCTCTTTACCACAGCGGGTTAAGAACAACATAATATCCTGAAGATTCAGGTTTCTGAAGTCAGTTTCACTTAATAAGTGTTTACCGAATACTCGGAAACGCAGTTGCGCGAAAACTGGACAGTTACATATCAAATGATACGAAGTTCCATAATCGGATTCACAGCTATCACAGGCAAATGAATCAGCTTGCTGAATATTCGCCATGTGATAGCTGAGTCGGCAGTGGCCAGTCAATGCTTTGACCAACATGCTGCAATTCTGCTTAGACAGATTAGTTAGATACTTCGCCACCCGTAGAGATGGCTCAGCACTATACAATTTGGTTTGACGACATGACTCCAAACTATTCCAATATTGTCTGTGTTGAATGACAGCCCAGGTATGAATCTGAAGCTTAATCCAACACTTCGATATCGGAATAGCTGGCTCAGGGCCAATGAAGTCATGTGATGCTCCAGAGCGAGCTAACTCATCAGCCAATTCATTTCCAGCGATGGAAGAATGACCAGGTACCCATAGAAGGTGAACAGCGTTTGCTGAATTCAGCTCCTCGATTTGAGTTCGACAAGCGATAACTATCTTCGACCTGGAGTTGGCCGAAGCAAGTGCTTTAATAGCAGCCTGGCTATCTGAACAGAACTATATTACTTTGCCCATTACGTGCTGCTGAAGTGCTGATTGCACTCCGCACATCCCGGTCAACCATATCTTTAAAAATCTTTACATTTCTTTATTACGATCTTTAAAGACGTTCATATATAAAATCGATAGCGATCGTCATCGTTTCTTAAAGAAATTTAAATAAGAGCAAAGTCACATCGTTAACGATAGATAAATATTTTTGAAGATAAATCGATATTGAAAATAGCGGGTTCTGTTTTATCGATCTGTCAAAATCATCAAAAAACTAAAAATAACAACTACCTCACCACCCACCCTTCCTGATCATATATGTATTGTGATTTTTTTGTAATCATTTCCTAAATTGGGAATTGAACTTATATTCATAGGAACTTGAAGGTATTATGTTGATGCTTACTTACTGAGTCACACACTATTTCTAAGATTATGGCTGGCCAAAGGCATATATTCCTTCATCGCAACATAGAACCAATTACCAATTAGTAATTTACGATAATTCCCAAAGATGCAACAGCGCTAAGGTTTATCAAGCATTTAGGAACTGAATCTTAGTTGGGAAATCTCAATTTTTCAAATCAAATAAGATCCACATAATTTCATAAAGATTCCCGCCCGGTCAACCTTTAGCGCAGGAGTAAGTTTTCCTGGAGCACGGGAATCATCGGAGGGGTAATCATCCAACCAACACGACGGTGCGGCGCAGTGGCTTCCTACTGCGAATGAAATTTCATATGTACCTACCGACAGCATAAACTCCTGTCCTGGATTGCTGTCCCGGGGAGCAATCCGGTGAAATCCGGCCTTATCCGGACCTAAGAAACATTTTTCCGCTGGGAGAAACCGTCTTTTCACTTTGGTTTCTTTTTTTTCTAACTCGGGCAAAACCAAAACATTCATCCTGTCATCCAAAGTATCAGAATACCCAGAATACCTTTGCTCAGCTTCATCAAACGGTACCGAGCAGAACGATAAAGGAGCATCGTGATTGATATTTGTGTTTCGATACCAATATGCAAAGTTACGTTGATATCGGAAAATGAATATTTTCCGATAAATATTCATAAAGGAAACCGAAGTTCCAGCGACAACATGGAATTCAACGAAATAAATTTACATTTCGGTAAAGGTTTTTATCTTATGACCGATAAAGGATATTTTTCAAGTTTCGTTATCGATCGATGAAGATGTTTGAATTTTTGTAACGAACTAACTAGTAAAGAATAGTCGACATTAATCTTTACATTTTGGTAAAGAACTTTAACGAAGTTTGTGAAATGGTTGACCGGGATAAGAGCAAAGATTTCGGCCTGAAAAACGGTGCAGTGTCTACCAAGTGAGTAAGACTGATACAGCCTTAGCTCACGAGAATAAACACCAGCACCTGCTCGACCTTCGAGAAGGGAGCCATCAGTGTAACATACGATGCCGTCTGAAATACTTCTTTCCAGATAACCAGATGTCCACTCTTCCCGGGAAGGGAATTTCGTGGAAAATGTCCTATATGGAAAATTACAAGCAATTGTAAGATCACTTGGAGCAAGGACAATTTTGTCCCAATTCACTAAAAGTGGAAACAACGAGGTGTGTGTTGATGTGCGGTTCACAGGAGTTTCCTCTAGTAGACCGAGTACCCGTAACCGGTAAGTGCAAGAAAGGGCTTCTTGTTTGAGATGAATGTGTAATGGGGCAACGTCAAAGAGAACTTCGAGCGCTGCCGTAGGAGTTGAAGAGAACGCTCCAGACATCGCCATTAAGCACATCCTTTGGAGATGACCTAATTTTGATTGGACCGTTCTCACTTCACCCTTTTGCCACCACACAAGACACCCATAAGCCAATATTGGCCGAACCACAGTTGTGTAAATCCATTTGATATACAGTGGCGTTTCGGTTTTATCACTAGTCGTTTTAATCACTACTCGCCCAAATTCACGCTTTTCTGTTCGATTATATCACGATTTTCATTTCGTTTTTATCACACTTGTTTTAAAACATTCCAAAATCAATATAAAATCAATACAACATTGTCCAGTCCACCAAAACAGTGAAAACATATAAGCTACGACTTATATATTTTGCAGCGAAACGATTTTGGATAAAAAATTTACATTTATTTCTCATTTCGCTAAATTCACGGTTTCGTTTATATCACGGTAAAATTTTTTTTGACCGTGATAAAACCGAAAAACCACTGTACTTGGGTTTTAGACCCCAAGTTGTACCAAAAGTACGCCGGCATTGCCCGAAGGCCATACAAGCTTTTTTGATTCTGAACTCAATGTGAGGTGTCCAGGAAAGCTTGGAATCAAGAATGACTCCAACGTACTTAACCTGTTCAGTCACATCGATTTCAGAATCAAAGAGACGCAAAGGTCGAACGCCATTACGGTTTCGCCTTTCCGTGAAAAGAACAATAGATGTTTTACTCGGATTAACCGAAAGGCCATATTGGCGACACCAACCCTCAACTACCTGAAGGGCGTTTTGCATCAGGTCGAAAAGGGTGCTGATGCACATACCAACTAACAATGTTAGGTAGTCGTCGGCAAAACCATAAGTAGGAAAACCGCTATTATTGAGTTGCCTCAATAGCGTATCTGCTACGAGATTCCACAAAAGCAGTGATAAGACTCCCTCTTGGGGGCATCCACAAACACTCAATTTCCTAACCCCTGCTAGACGCAATGTCGAGAAGAGATATCGGTTTTTGAGCATTTGGTGAATCCAATTGGAAATCATTGGAGATATACCATGACTCCGTGCGGCTTCCAATATGGCATCGAAAGGCACGTTGTCAAAGGCACCCTCGATATCTAAGAAAACACCCAAACAAGTTTGTTTTTGAGCGAATGCTTTCTCGATATCGTAAACAACCTTGTGTAAAAGAGTCACAGTGGACTTACCAGATTAGTAGGCATGTTGGTTCACATGAAGAGGCACGTTGGCCAGATGAACATCACGGATGTGATGATCCACAATGCGTTCTAAGCATTTCAGAAGAAAAGAGGTCAAACTGATAGGTCTGAAACTCTTTGCTTCTTCATACGACGCACGACCCACTTTCGGAATAAACTTTACAGTAATATCCCTCCAGGATTTGGGAATATACCCTGTAGCAAAACTGCAAACAAGTAGTTTTTTCAAAACATGTTTGAAATAATCAAATCCCTTCTGAAGCAAAATAGGATAAATCCCATCTGCCCCAGGAGATTTGAAAGGAGCCCACTCAATCGATTCTATAGTTACAATACTCCGAGCCGAAGCTAAAGAATCATAACTACAAGAAAAGACATCAGGATCATCCGAAGATGTAATATCCACACATCCAGGGAAGTGTGTGCTGAATAAGCATTCCAGAACTTCCTCATCAGAAGAAGTCAGATCGCCATTTGGCAAACGAAGTTCGTTCACCCGGAAATCCTTAGATTTCGCAAGGATTTTGTTTAACCGACTGACTTCACTCAAGCTGGAAACATTTGTACAAAGGTTTTTCCAGCCGGATCGTTCAGCAGACCGGAGAGCTTTCCTGTAGGCATTGCGAGCCGACCTGAAAGCCTCCGAACCAGCCGAACGTCGTCTGTTCCAACTCTTTCTACATTGTTTCCTGAGTTTCGCCAGATCAGAGTTCCACCAAGGGGTTCCTCTTGTGATCTTCACAGACCGTAGAGGGCATGCTTCTTCAAAAGCTTCCATGATGAAGGTCGTTGTAGTATCAACGGCATCATCTAAATCACTTGGAGTGTCAATGGATGGCGAATATCCATGAAATTTGGCTGCAACCAAATCAGTATAGAGATCCCAGTTTGTTGACCGAGGATTCCTGAAACGCAATGTTTGCGAAGTAACATTTAAATGTTCAAAAAAGATGTAGCGTTGGTCAGATAAAGATTCTTCATCTGACACATGCCAATTGGTCAGCTCGTGACTAATTCTGCTAGAGCAAAGCGTTATATCTAACACTTCCTCTCTAGCAGATACCATGAAGGTTGGGCGGTTGCCTATGTTAAGTAATGCAAGATCTGTACTACTTAAGTACTCCATCAAACTGGAGCCTCTCAAGTTAATGTCTGAGCTGCCCCAGATGATATGGTGAGCATTAGCATCACTGCCAATAATTAGCGGAAGGCCTTTTGAAGTGCAGTATGCGATGACTTGTTTGAAAGCATCCGTAGGGGATGGTTCATCATGCGGTAAATACACAGAACAATAGACGTATTTCCTGTTGAGGTTTCCAACAGATACATCAATTGTGATAGCACATACATCTCTGGTGGTTAGTTCAGAGATGAGTGTAGCAGCTATTGCGTTGTTGACAAGCACACAGGCTCGAGGCATGACACGCGAGTTTGCCATTTCATGTTTACTGAAAGTGGCAAACACCGGGTTCACAAGGTTTCCTAGATAGAAATTTCCCTTACGAAAGTAAGGTTCTTGTACCAAGGCCACTTGGGCTGTACCATTTTGCATAAGTCTGCAAAGATTGATTGTTGATGTTCTTTTATGCTGAAGATTGATCTGAGCTATCTTAACCGTAGCCACTACCCAAACTAGGTAAGATTAAACTCTTCGCAACAACAGCACAACAAAGAACAGCAGCAATAAAACCAAATCGGTATCGATTGGAAAACGCCAAAGGCGAGGATACACAGAATACACTGTGTAAATCGCATAATGCGAAACCATATAGGTGAAAATTTAAACTAATTAACAACATCTTCATAATCCCGCCCTTATTTAGCCTCAAGTGAGACTAAAGAAGGGCAGCTGATTGTCTCGGAGAAACACAAGGTCCACTGCACCATTGCTCCGGTTAGCGCAGTAAGGGCTACATACTGTGGAGGGCGCCCTGGTACTCCACAGGCTCCGTTAGCGGTTAGGTTTTTATTAGACCCCCCTAGCCATTCATTCCTAGGCACGGTAAGCATAAAGCCGCATCACACCATGAATTAGGGGTCACCTGTTGGTGGATTCTTACCACCGGAACAGGCGGTCCGTAGTGTTATTCTTAGCCAATTGAGACAATCGCTACCGACACTACTCAGCTATCTAGGCTGATCGAGAAAAGAAGTTAATATTGATGATCAACTTCATACGGACCCGAACAGCCGCAAAAGGGGGATCATTGGAGGACTTTTTCCGCGTCATGATCCTAGTCCTTGGCTTCTTTCGTAGGACAGCCGGGGACTGGGGCTGGCGATGAGGAAAGGGTCACCGATGTGGAACTTGCGGGGATAGCTAAGTCCCTTAGCGTAGGTAAGGCCCCAGGTCCGGACGGAGTTCCGAACCTGGCCTTAAAAGTAGCTATTGCAGAAGCTCCCGAGATGTTCAGGTCTGCTATGCAGAAATGCCTGGACGAGGGAGTTTTCCCAGAAGCTTGGAAGAGGCAGAGCCTGGTACTATTGCCAAAGGCGGGGAAACCACCCGGAGACCCGTCGGCATATAGACCAATATGCTTGATTGACACGGCGGGGAAGGTGCTCGAAAAGATCATCCTCAATAGAATGTTGCGGTTCACCGAGGGCGCAAATGGTCTCTCGAGCAACCAGTATGGCTTCCGGAAGGGGTGGTCCACCGTAGACGCTATCTTTTCGGTTACAAAAACCGCCGAGAAAGCACTCGAGCCTAAGAGGAGGGGAATTCGCTTCTGCGGGGTAGTGACTCTGGATGTAAGGAATGCATTTAATAGCGCCAGTTGGGCTGCTATTGCCGATGCGCTCCTGCGTCTGGGGATACCGGAGTACTTGTACAAGATTCTCGGAAGCTACTTCCAGAATCGCGTACTAGTTTACGACACAGAGGTGGGTCGGAAGTGCTTTCACATAACCTCAGGAGTCCCGCAAGGTTCCATCCTGGGTCCGGTGTTATGGAATGCCATGTACGACGAGGTGTTGAGGTTAGAGTACCCAGTGGGAGTGGTGATTGTTGGATTTGCCGACGATATTACGCTCGAAGTCTACGGTGAAACGATCGAGGAGGTGAAGTTGACTACCGACCACTCGATCAAGGTTGTGGAGGCGTGGATGCGGTCCAGAAAACTGGAGCTGGCTCACCACAAGACAGAGGTGACGGTTGTTAACAACATGCAGTCGGCGCAGCAGACGGAGATCAGTGTAGGAGAGTGCACTATCCTGTCGAAGCGCTCTGTCAAGCACTTGGGCGTGATGATCGACGACAAGCTTACCTTCGGTAGCCACGTCGATTATGCCTGTAAAAGAGCCTCCACAGCTATTGCGGCACTGTCCCGGATGATGTCCAATAGCTCAGCGGTGTACGCCAGTAAGCGCAAGCTTCTGGCTAGTGTTGCTACGTCCATACTTAGGTATGGCGGCCCGGCGTGGGGTACCGCGCTAAGTACTGAATGCTACCGACGGAAGCTGGAAAGTACTTACAGGCTTATGTGTCTGAGGGTTGCAAGCGCGTACCGTACCGTGTCACACGACGCTCTCTGTGTCATTACTGGTATGGTGCCCATCAGCATTCTTATCAGTGAGGACATGGAGTGCTCCGAAATGCGCGGCACAAGAGGCATGCGCAAGACTGTCAGGATGGCCTCTATGGTCAAATGGCAGCGCGCGTGGGACAGTTCCACCAAAGGAAGGTGGACCCATAGGTTGATACCGAGGGTAGATAGTTGGATTAATAGGCGCCATGGGGAAGTTACATTCCACCTGACACAGGTCCTTACAGATCATGGTTGCTTCCGACAGTATCTACACCGTTTCGGGCGTGCGGATTCTCCCGAATGCCCAGTGTGCAATGGTTTAGAGGAAACGGCGGAACACGTTTTGTTCGTGTGTCCGCGTTTTCGCACAATGCGTGACCGCATGCTTGCCACATGCGGGGAGGACACAACTCCGGACAACTTGGTCCAGAGAATGTGTAGGGATGAGATTAGCTGGAATGCCGTTTCAACGGCTATCACCCATATCGTCTGGGAGCTACAGAGGAGATGGCGCGTGGACTCGGAGAATGGCTAGTCCAGATGCAGTACAAGAGGTGGTCCAGGGGTTCGAAGTCGGCTTCGTAGGTCATACCGGTGCCCTGCGGTCGAGATCGACCCTTACAGCGATTAAGTGGCCGCGGAGAGGAAGTCCCGGTAGCGGTGCTGTCGTGGCGTCGGTCTACTGGGTTGGATCTGAGCCCGCGGTTGGATAGGGGTCCCCGGCAAGGGTCGGGGTAGGTGAGATCCTGCTGTCTGCAACCTACGAGTGCATCTGATAGGGCCTGAAGGGTAGTGATACCCTTCTTTACGGGCAGGTCAGATCGGGTTGCACGTGGGCATCAGTTCTTGATGTCCGCTCAGCAGTAGAGCGCGGGCGGGGTTGACCCTGCCCGCCTTCCGAGGACAAAGGGAGTGGCGAGGACCACTCGGGAAACTGGCTAAGCGCCAGCATGCTATCGTGATGGACTCTCCAGAGCGAGTCATCGATGTTCGTTGCTGCTAGGCTACGGCAGCTAACCTTGAGGGTGCGATATGCACTAGCCCCTCTCTGCAGCAATACCTTCTTGGTGGTTCCGGAGAGACGTAGGGTTTGGCGACCATAGGAATGTGTTTTAGTGGGTCGAGGAGAGAGTAGTCCTGGCTTCTACCGGCATTGTAGAAGACGGCCTCAACCCCACACTACCCTAACCTTCCTGTTAGGGTGTCTGATGAGCAGATTTATCCCCCTATGGTTTAGAAGGGAAAAAAAAGACCCACCTGACATAGAAGTAGGGCGTTAGTAGGCGAAACCACCCTGACTACCACCACCTATCTCCTGGCTACCACCGAAGGAGCTTCAGAAACCCACCACCAGATGTCTTGAAGGGTATCATTCAGGCGGCCATAAGGAGAGCGAATTTGGGGTCATTGCAAGAACCCCGAATGGAAGGGCAATGACCGATGCCTCAGGTCAAGAACCCCGAAGGCAGAGACTAGAGTTCCACTCGTTCACTTGCTCGAATACTGTTGGAGAGATTAGAAGTGACCAAAGTTCGAAAACCAATAAAGTTTTGAAGTTGAAAAGTCAAGTGTTAGTGGAAGAGTATAGGAAGAGGACAAAAGGAAGCGGAAGTGGACATCAGGTAATGCCGTGAACCACCTTTGCCCTAGAACTGTGGTTTGAAATATATACTGTTTCGCACTAGCGTGCGCAGGGTTCTTGCTTGGGGGGCACTATAATAATGGTGCAATATATGTATGATCATGGTGCAAAATAGAATGATGGTGTTACACGCAATATGAATTCCCAAGTAGGGGTTTCAACATGTTGTGGTGCCAACATCACCAAGTACTTGGGATTCTAGAGAAGGCTTCGGATGGTAATGATTTCAAGGCAATACGACACTTAAATATGAAGTCACTATCTCGACTCTTATAATAGTTATTTATGCAACAAGTTGCAAAATGATGATTTTTTCAGCACGTGTCGTACATTTATCCAACGAGGCTTGCCGAGTTGGATAAATACGACGAGTGCTGAAAAAATCGAGTTTTGCAACGAGTTGCATACAAAGTTTTTTGTAATTGCAAAAAAATACCCATCCAGTATAATCTTACATGTATCAAGACGAACCACGTGGCAGCATTCATGCGCGTCAGCGTGGTGCTTTTGTTTGATCAGGTAGGCTATGATAGGGTAGGTGTCAGAAATTTGCAAACTCCCGTCGTCGTCGTACCGCAACCGCACCATGGGCAAGAGCAAAAGTAGCTTCAGCTGCTGCTTCTACGCCTGATCTGCAGCTCTGCAGTCTTAATTTGAATCTGGATACTCCTGATTCAGATTCGAGCTCATTAGAAGATGTAGAAGTAGCAGCTGTGTCTACGGTAGCCTCGAAAGTTATCGAAAAGTGGGTTCTGGCAAAGGTGCCGAAAAGTGCTACTTTTCAGCACTCTTAAGAGTGCCGAAAAGTAGTACTTTTCGGCACTTTTGTTTTAGTGAAGAAAAGTAGGCCGTTTCAACGTTACAACCGCGAGTGAAAAGTAGGGGAAAACACAACGCAATTACAAAAAATTTTATAAACGTATCAAATACAATGGAGAATATCTAGAAAATTATCAATTATAGAAAAAAAAAATATTGTCGTTGTGAAAGAATTTTGATCCTAGACAATTAATGATGCTATGAGAATGTCAGAACTCCTAGACAGAACATTTTGATCGGAATCCTTATTGCAATCTACAGAGATTGCTCCAGGATTTCTCCAAAGATTCGTGCATGAGTTCCAAAAGGAATTCCCTCAAAAAATCTTCCAATAATTCCTTCAGAAATCCCTCCAGGAAGTCTCATATATTTCTCCAGAAATTCCTCAAATAATTCCTCCAGGAATTCTTCCAAAATTACCTCCAGGAATTCCGCCTGAATTTTCTTCTAGGAAAAATCCACTAGAAATGTCTGCCCCCAATATTTCCTCCAGAGTTGCCCCACGGAATCCCCCAGAAAATCCTAAAGGAATTTCTGAAGAATATCTTCCTGGAATTCCTTGAGAAATTCCTCCAGGAGTTCCTTCAGAAAACTATCCAGGAAATTTTTAACGAATTTCTTCAGGAATTCCTTCAGGGATTCATCCATGAATCATTTCAAAAAATCCTTCTTAAATTCCTCACAATTTCCTCCAAAAATTTCTCGAAAAATAACGCCAAAAATTCCTACAGGAATTCCTAAAAAAATCCTCCAAGAATTCCTCATGGAATTCCTCCAGGGATTTTTCCAGAAAATCCTCTAGGAATTTCAGCCAGAATTTCTCCAGAGAACCCTAAAAGAATGTCTCCCGGAACTCTTCCAAAAATTTCGCGAGGAATCTCTACAGGAAATCCTTCACAGATTCCTCCAGTAGTTTCTCCAGGATTTTTTCCAGGATTTTTTTTTCAGGAATTCTTTCAGGGATTCAATAATGAATTTCTTCTGAAATTCCTCCAGATATTCCTTTAGAAATTCCTCGAGGGATTCCTTCAGACATTTCTTTAGAAATTCCCCCAATATACAACCAGTGATTTCTTTCAGGAATCCCTCCACGGATTCCGGCAGAAAATCCTAAAAGAATTTCTTCCAAAACTCTTCCAGGAATACCTCCAAGCAATCCTATAGGAATTTCTTTAAGATTTTTTCCAAAAATTTCTTAAGGAATTTCTCCAGGGATTCATTACTGAATTTCTTCAAAAATTCCTTAGAAACTTCTTCCAGAAATTCCTCCAGGAATTCATTCAGAAATTCCTCGAGGAGTCCTTTCAGACATTTCTCCAGGAAGCCTCATATATTTCTCCAGAAATTCTTCAAATAAATCCCCCAGGAATTCCTCCAGTAAATACTCCTAAAATTTCTCCAGAGATCCCTTCTGACATTTTTCTTGGAAAACTCCTGAATGTCTGTCTAAGAATTCTCCCAATATTTCCTCCACGGATGCCTCCATAACATGCTAAAGGAATTTCTCACGGAATTCTACCAGGTATTCCTCAAGAAATTTCTCCAAGGATTTTTCCATGGATTCCTTTAGAGAATTCTCAAACAATTTCATCAGAAATTCCTTCATGGATTTCTTCAGAAATTCCACAAAAAATCCTCCAGAAATTCCACCAGGAATTCTTGTAGAAATTTGTCGAGGCAGAACTCCTGAAATTCCTCCAGCAGTTCCTCCAGGCATTCCTCCAGAAAATCCTCTAGGAATTTCTGCCTAACTTCCCCAAGGGTTTCTCCCGGAACCCTTCCAAGAATTCCTCGAGGAATTCCGCAAGGAAGTTGTCCAAGAAATCCTCCACGGATTCCTTCAGGAATTTCTTCAGGATTTTTTCCAGCGATTTATCCAAGAATTCCTGCAGGAATTCATTCATAAACTTCTTCAGAAATTCCTCAAGAAATTCCACCAGGTATTCGTTAAGAATTTGCCCGAGTAGTTCCTTCAGACACTCCTCCAGAAATTCCTCCGAGATTTCTCCCCGAAATTCATGTATGGACTCCACCAGAAAATCCTAAAGTAATTTCACCCGAAACCGAATTCCAGGAGTTCCTCGAATGATTCCGCGAGAAATTCCACCAGGGAATCCTCCACGGAATCCCCTAGGAATTTCTCCAGGATTTTTTTTTCGTGAAATTTCTTCAGGAATTCCTCCAGGGATGCAATAATTAATATCTTCAGAAATTCCTCCAGATATTCCTTCAGAAATTCCTCGAGAAGTTCCTTCAGGCATTCCTCCATTAATTTTCCAGGAAGCATCATATATTTCACCAGAAATTCCTCAAATAATTCCTCTGGTAAATACTCCAATAATTCCTCCAGAGATTCCTCCTGAAATTTCCTTTTAGGAATGACTGTCAGAATTCCTACAATATTTCAGAGCGCCAGAAATTCTACCAGGAACTCCTCCAGGGATTCCTCTAAATAACCCTCTGGGAATTTTCACCAGAACTACAGGGATTTCTCCTTGCATTCCTCAAAGAATTCCTCAAGAACTTTTTCTAGGAGTTTCTCAAGGAGTTCCTGCAGGGATTCGTTACTGAATTTCTTCAGAAATTCTTAACAAAAATCCTGCAGAAATTCCTCCAGAAATTTCTCGAGGAATTCCTTCAGAAATTTCTCCATGGAGCCTCATATATTTCTCCAGAATTTCCCCAAATAATTCCTCCAATACATACTCCAGAAATTTCTTCAGAATTACCTCCAGGAATTCCTCAAGAATTACCCCCAGGAATTCCTCCAGAGATTCCTCATGAAATTTCTTCTAGAAAAAAATCCTTTAGGAATGCCTGCCAGAATTTCTTCAATATTTCCTCCCGGGATTCTTCAAGGAATTGCTCTACAAATTCCTCCAGAAAATCCTAAAGGAATTTCTCCCGGAACTCTTCCAGGAATTCCTCCTGGAATTTCTCGAGAAATTCTTCTATGGATTCCTCCAGGACATTCTACAGGAAATTCTCAAGGACTTCTTCAGGGATTCATTCCTTCAACGATTTATTCATGATTTTTTTCAAAAAATCATCCAGAAATACCTCCAGGAATTCCTCCAGAAAATCATAAAGGAATGTTTCCCGGAACCCTTCCAAGAATTCCTTCAGGGATACCTCCATGGATTCTTCCAGGAATTTCTCCAGGATTTGTTTCAGGAATTCCTTCAGAAATTCCTCCCTCCATGGATTCCACCAGAAATTTCTCAAGGCATTCCAGGCATCCAGGGATTTTTCCAGGAAATCCTTCACGGAATCCTCCACATAATCCTAAATCAATTTCTCCTAGAACTCTTCTAGGAATTCCTCCAGGGAAACTTCCATGGAATCCTCATGAAATACCTCCAGGGATTGCTGCCGGAATTCCTACAGAAAGTTCTCTAAAAATTTCTGCCAGAATTCCTCCAATATTGTCTCCAGGGATTCTTCCAGAAATTCCTCGACTAATTCCTCCAGAAAATCCTAAAATATTTTTTTCCGGATCTTTTCCGGGGATTTCTCTAGAAATTCCTTCAGAGATTTCTTTATGGATCCCTCCGAAATTTCTTCGGGAATTCATCCATGAGTTTCTTCAGAAATTTCTCAAAAAAATCCTTTAATAATTCCTCGAGGACATTCCTCCAGAAAGCTTTAAATATTTGTCCAGAAATTCCTTAAAGCAGTCATCCAGGAATTTCTCTAGTTATTCCTCTAAGAATTCATAAATGAATTCCTCCAAAAAATCTGGAGGAATTTATCCAGAAATACCTCCCGGAATGCAAACATGGATTCTCCCAGAAATTTCTCCAGAGATTCCTGAAGAAAATCATCCAGGAATTTCTCCAGGAATGTTTCGCAAAAAATACCTAAAAGAATTCTTTCGGGAATTCCTCCAGAAATTCATCCATTCATTCCTTCAAAAATTTCTTCAGTAATTCCATCTTGAATTTCTACAGGGATTCCTCCAGGAATTTCTGCAAGGATACCTTAAGGAATTTCTGCTCGGATTTCTCCAGAAAATCCTGAAGAAATTTGTCCCGGAACTTTTCCTGGAATTCCTCGAGAAATTTTCCCAGGGATTTCTACAGAATTTTTTTCAGGATTTTTTTTTCTGGAATTTTTTCAGGAATCTCCTGGAACAACTATAAAAATTTCTCTAGTTTTTGCTCCAGAAAATTCTCTAAAAACTCTTCATGGATACCCCCAAGAATTCCTCAAGGTATTCCTCCAAGAGTCCATCTACGGATTTCTCCAAAAAAAAAACTTCTCCCGAAACTGTTCCAGAAATTTTTCAAAGAATTCCTCCAGGAAATCCTCCGGATTTTTTTCCTGGAATTACTTCATTTTTTCAGGAATTTCTCCAGAAAAATCTTCAAGGATTCTTCCAGAATTTTTTCTAGGAATTCTCCAGGGATTCATCCTTGAATTCCTTCACAGATTCCTTCAGGAATTCCTCCAAGGATTACAGCAGGGATTTTTCCCGGATCTTTTCTGGGAATTTCTCTAGGAATTCCTTTAGGGATTTCTCCATGGATTCCTCCAGGAATTTCGTCGGGAATTCATCCAGGAGTCCATCCATGAGTTTCTTCAGAAATTATTCAAAAAAATCCTTCACAAATTCCTCGAGGAGTTCCTCTAGACATTCCTCCGGGAAGCCTTAAATATTTGTCCAGGAATTTCTTAAAGAATTTATCCAGGAATTTCTCTAGTTATTCCACCAAAAAAATCTTCAGGAATTTATCCAGAAATACCTCCCGGAATTCAAACATGGATTCCTCCAGGAATTTCCCCAGAGATTTCTCAAGAAAATCATCCAGGAATATCTCCAGGAATGTTTCGCAAAAAAATCCTCGAAAAATTCTTTCGGAAACTCCTTCAGGAACTCCTCCATTATTCCTGCAAAAATTCCTTCGCTAATTCCATCTTGAATACCTTCGGAAATTTCTACAGAGATTCCTCCAGGAATTTCTTCAAGGACTCCTACATGAATTCCTGCTCGGATTTCTCCAGAAAATCCTGAAGAAATTTCTCCCGGAACTCTTCCAGGAATTCCTCGAGAAATTTCTCCAGAGTTTTCTACAGACATTTTTTCAGGATTTTTTTCTGGAATTTTTCAAGGAATCTCTCCAGAAATTTCTCCTGGGACAACTATAAAAATTTCTCTATTAATTGCTCCAGGAAATCATCTTAAAAATTCTTCATGGATTCCTCCAAGAATTCCTCTAGGTATTCCTACAAGAATTTATCCACGGTTTTCTCCAGAAAAAAAACTTCTCCTGGAACTGTTCCAGGAATTCTTCGAAAAATTTCATCAGGTATTCCCCCATAGATTTCGCCAGGAATTTCTCCAGGAATTCCTCCAGAGATTCATCAATGATTTTTTTAGATGTTCCTCAAAAATCCCTCTAGGAATCCTTTTGCTCGAGGAGTTCCTTTAATCATTACTTCAGGAATCCGCAAATATTTTTCCAGAAATTTTTCAAAGCATTCCTTCATGAAATCCTCCAGAAATTCTTCCAGGAATTCCTACATTTTTTAGGAATTTCTCCAGAAAAACCTCTAGGGATTCTTCCAGAAGTTTCTCTAATAATTCTCCGGGGATTCATCCTTGAATTGCTTTACGGATTCCTTCAGGAATTCCTCCTAGGATTACAGCAGGGATTTCTCTAGGAATTTTTCCGGAGCTTTCTCTAGGATTTTCTCTATGAATGTCTCTAGGGATTCCTCCAAGTATTCCTCCTGAAAATCCTCTAGAAATTCTTCCAATGATTCTTGAAAGCATGCCTCCAGAAATCCCTCCAAGATTTTTTTCGCGGATTTTTCCAAAAATTCCTTCAGGAATGACTCCACTGATTCCTCCAGAAATTGCTCCACAAATTCCTCCAGAGATTTTTCCAGTTATTTCTGCAAGGATTCGTCATTGAATTCCTCGATTCTTCCACAAATTCATGCAGAAATTTTTCCAAAAAATCCTTCAGGAATTCCTCCAGCAATTCATCCTGGAATTCCTCCATGAATTTTTTCATGGATTCCTTCTGTTACCCCTCCAGTGTTTCATCCTGTTATTGCTTCACGGATTCCTTCAGGAATTCCTTCAGGGATTACATCAGGGATTTCTCCAGGAATTTCTCATAGCTTCCTCCAGGAATTCTTCTAGAAACTCCTCCAAATGTCCTCCAGAAATTTCCTCAGGGATTCCTGCAGAAATTACTCCGGACATTCTTCCAGAAGTTCCTCCAGGAATTCTTACAAGGAAACCTCCAGGCATTCTCCCAAGGATTCCTCCAGGAATGCCTTAAGAGAATCCTCCAGAAATTCTTCCAGGAATTTCTCCAGGGTTTCTTCCAGGAATGCCTCCAGAGTTTACTCCAGGGGTTCGTTAATGAACCCCTGCTGGAACTCTTCCAGAAATTTGTCCAGGAGTTTTTCGAAATATTTCTCCACAAATTATTCCATGAATTCTTTCACGAATTCCTCTACGGATTCCCCCAGGAAATTCTTCAAGGATTCCTTTAGAAATGCCACCAGGGAATTCCTACAATAATTTTTCCAGCAATTCCTTTAGTAGTTCCTCCTGCAAATTCCACAGGAATTTCTCTAGACTCCTCTTTCAGTTTTTGAGAGCTACGTTCAAGAATTCTTTCAAGCACTTCTTTAGTAATGCCTTCAGGGATTCCTCTAGAAAGTCCTTCAAGGATTCCTCCTGAAATTTCTCCAGGGATTTCTCCTGGAATGCCTTCACGGATTACTACAGATATACGCCACGATTACGCATTGAAAGCTTTAGTAATGCATAAAATTTAACGATGGTGCATTATTTCGCAATTAGACACATATTTGATTCAAAGATGGTGCGTGAGATGGTGCCTGGATGATTCTGTGAACATCATGGTGGTGCATGGAGTGAATGATGTTTGTATGGTGCATTAGCTATGATTCTGTTATACTCGTCATGTTTCATATTAAGGTGCACATGCAATTCATGCAATTGTGCAGAAAACTCAATGTGGCACAGAAATCAACATGTTCCAGGTACGTGGAATACTATTTTGTATGCGAAATGCCAAAACGGTGCATAAAATTCAAATGTAAACCACATCATAATGGTGCATAAGATACCTAGATGGTATAATGAATGCCAAAATGGTGCATGAAAAGCTTTGAAGAAGGCGTATGATGCTAGTGTGCTGCATTAGTTGCCGCCGTTATTCAAAGATTATGAACATGTTGCATGGTTAGGTGCACGAATTGCAAAAATGGTGCATAGAATACAAAATAATAGTATTTTATGTGATGCTCACAACATAATGGTGCATCAGATGCCTAGATGATATAATAAACGCTGAAATGGTGCTTGGAAAGCTTTGATGGTGCATGAAATTTAACGATGGTGCATATCAGTATGATGCATTTGATTTCTAGTTGATTAAAAGATAGTGCATGAGATCAGCATAATGGGTGGATAATTGTAGCATTAGTTGTCACCGTTATTCAGCGACACTCGACATTGTGTATGCCTAGGTGTACGAATTGCAAAAATGGTGCTTGGAATTCAATGTGGTGCCGAAGTCACCATGGTTCACGTACATGGATTACAGTTTTGGAATACGAAATGCAGAAATGGTGCATGTTATTCAAATATGGTGCTGACATCACTGATTAGTTAAAAGATGGTGCGTGAGATTAGCCTAAAAATGATTCTGAGAACATCATGGGTGTGCATGAGATACTAAGAAATTGTATGTATCAGTGGTGCATTTGTTGCCACCATGATTCAGTGATTCTCAACATTGGGTGATTAGATCCAAAATGCAAGAATTGCAAAAATGATGCATGGAATTTAATGTGATGCGGAAGTCAACATGGATCAGGTACATGGAATACAATTTGGTGTACGATATGGCAAAATGGAGCTTATGAAATTCAAATGTGAATTAAATGCTTAGATGACGCGTGAGATGGTGCTTAGATATTTATGTGATCATCATGGTGGTGCATGGAATGCAAAGGAGCTACATGATGTTTGTGTGGTGCATTACTTTTACCATGATTCAGTTATACTCAACAAATTCCATATGGTGCACGAATTGCAAAAATGGTGCAGGAAACTCAATACGGCACAGAAATCAACATAGACCAGGAACAAGGAATGCTATTTTGTATGCGAAATGTCAAAATGGTGCATTAAATTCATTTGTGAACCACATCACACTGGTGCATAAGATGCCTGGATGATATAGTGAATGACAAAATGGTGGTTGGAAAGCTTTGAAGAAGGTGCATGATAGCATGATGCATTAGTTGTCACCGTTTTTCAAAGCTTATCAATATGGTTAGGTGCACGAATTGCAAAAATGGTGCATGGCATACAAAAAAAATGTATTTTATGTGATGCTCACGGCATTACGGTGCTTTAGATGCCGAGATGATATGATAAACGCTGAAATGGTGCTTGAAGAGCTGTGATGGTGCATGCGATCATCATAATACGTGGATACCTAGATCATTTTGTGGACATCATGATGGTGTATTGAAAGCTTTGAAGATGGTGCATGATGTTAGTGTGCTGTATCAGTCGTCACTGTTATTCAGTGATACTCGTTATTTTGTATAGCTAGGTGCACGAATTGCAAAAATGGTGCTTAGTCGTCACTGTTATTCAGTGATACTCGTTATTTTGTATAGCTAGGTGCACGAATTGCAAAAATGGTGCTTAGAATTCATTGTGGTGCCGAAGTCACCATGGTTCACGTACATGGAATACAGTTTTGGAATACGAAATGCCAAAATGGTGCATGTTATTCAAATATGGTGCTGACATCACTGAGAACATCATGGTTGTGCATGAGATACTAAGAAATTGTATGTGTCAATGGTGCACCATGGCTCAGTGATTCTCAACAATGCGTGGTAAGATCCAAGGTGCAAGAATTGCAAAAATGGTGCATATAATTTTTTATAGAAGGGGGGGGCAAGTGCCCCCCCTTGCCCCCCCCCCTGTGCACGCTAGTGCTGTTTCGTTTACATCAGGACCCCGTCGTTTTTTTATATAGAAATCACCAGATTTCTATTATAAGCCCTACGTCGTCCTAGTGCCCCATTTCGAGCAAATTCCGGCATCGTTGTTGGCCGACGACCGATCCGCTAATATCGGTAGCCTAGGACGCGTAGGAAGGTCCGAGAAAGCTGCAGCCCAGAACCCCTAGAGCCGTGCGGAAAACGAAAGTGGCCAGACGTGGCCGAAACCGTGAAGTACAAAAGGAGGACATCGGCGGCCATTACCAGGCCGCGAGCATCAAGAAGTCAGGTGGTTGGAGGAGAACAGAGGGGCCCCGAAGAGGAAAAGATAAGGTCAGATTAGTGAGTAAGAAAGTGGGAGAAAGTGAAAGATAAGGAGAAGCCAGGAACATTGTTAAAGTAGGAAATAAAGTGGGAGTTGTAAAAGTGAAGTGCTTGTGGTTCTCCTGGGTCTAGTGCGAAATTTCCCTGTCCCGCGGTAAATTAAGGGTAGGCGTGCCGACCCTGAGGCAGTTGAGTCGGGGAGTCTCTAAGACGCTCCCGATTGGCTGACCCGATACTTACACATTGGTGGGATTCCATTCCCCCAAGAAAACTTGAATGATGCCAAATCAAAATAGCCTTGTATTTTTTGTAGAAAAACGAAAAGGATGTTGCTGAAGAGTTTCCGAAAATTGCAAGGAGGAGCTTCGGTAATTTGAATGCTTACGTCGGGAGAGGACGGGAGCTGAGTGTCGAGAGGGTTCCTGAATAAAAAATACAGTAGAAAAACCGAACGTTGTATTGTAACAGTACTATTTAGAACCATATTTTTACAATAGACACCACTGTAAAAATAAAAATACAAAAACAATAAGATGTAATGTAGAACACCGTACAGTGAATTGTAAATAAGATTTTTACAATATACTATACGGGTTGTTAAGTATCGTAACAATATAAAACAATATTTTTCTCCATATATATTTTTTTACAAAACCATACATTTTATTGTAAATGAATTGTTCTAAATACTGATACGTGGGTTTTAATATACCGTACATTGTATGGTACACGTATGGTTTCAAACATTAAAATGTACTGTAAATATATTGTTTTTAATTGTAATTTGACTATTGATTATAAATTTAATCATGGTTTTGGAATGGTTCTTTTTTGTCATGTTGTATTGTTTTACATTACATAAACCATATAATGTTATATTATCTTGTCATTTTCCTCCTGATAATGGTATCTTAGGCTTACTAGCATTATAAGAATGCGCTTTGGGAATTCTCCAGAGCGTTTTGGATAACCCTTCATATATAGCATCGCCCACGTCTAAGTCTGAGTAGTCTCTGATTGCATTAACAGTTGAAGCTTAGGCTCCCATGCCCCACTAGCCAGATAACCGGGTTTTTCAAACTAAGCATTATTTGTGGCAACACTTTGAGCGGCATGATGGAACTATGCCGAGCGCGCTAAGTGTTATTAGACCACTAATGTAGTTGCATGAAGTGGGTGACGAGGTACATAAATATCATTACAGCGTGCTTAACTGTTATTGCAATATTGATTCTGAGGCTCCAGTTTGACTAAAGTTTGCAATACATAACAACTCATGATGAAACTGTCAAGGTCGATTCATGTATAAGTTAGGTTAAAAAGCGAACCCGCAGACGAATCTATATTAGAAGTTCTTTCAGTGTTCAGTCCAGTCCATATGTTAAAGATGGCTCTACGTCAAAGATAAAGTTAGTCAATCGTATTCCTCTCATCGCACTCTACATACCTAGCCCCCTATATCTCTTGGATTTGCAGTTCTTAACACATCTGGTTTACTACTTATTTAAACATTTTATTGAATTTAAATTGATGTTTCAACTTATTTACTTTTTTTCTTTCCTTTCCTTTGCATCAAAAAAGTCACAAACATCAACAAAACAAAGCACGGAAAAAATCTAAAACTGAATAAATAATTGAAAATGCACGGAAAATAATGTTTCGTGAAAGTGAATGGTTCAAACGTAAGAAAAACAGTATAATATATTGATACATAAAAATCGATTGTAGCTACAATGTGCAAAGCTTTTGGCGAACCATTTCATTACAATATACATTATTGTAGCTGGTACACTGTATGGTGCAGGAATGGTTTTTCCCAAACACCCTATGGTTAGTTTTTATCCGGGTTGGTCCGTTAATGGAAAGCATCCGTCCGATGTTCGAGAATACTGTAGGGTTTGTACTGGCATGCATTCTCTATGTTTACATTAGTCCTGTTCAACGACGTAGGTTGAACTTGCTCGAAGTTGCTGCATCCCGCTCTTACCTGTTTGATGACAAATGGGTAAGAGCAAGATGCAGCAACTTCGAGCAAGTTCAACCTGCGTCGTTGAACAGGACTATTGAGTGTGTAGATAGTGCGAATTGAGCAGTTACGAATGAGCGTGTAGAGTGACAGTTGCGATGAAGTGGAGCGTCGGCGGACGACAGGCAGCGAACCTGTGGGAAGTCTGGTGAATCCGAACGACCGGAGAAAGCTTCTGGACTGGAGAGCTGGAGTTTGCCGTTGCGAGAGTTGCTTCCGGAAGTGGACCCTACAATTGGCGACGAGAATGGGATGGAAAGCCTCGTATACGGTGAATATTTTTTGGCACCTTGAACGTGTTTGTTTTGAGATGGATTGCTGGGAGGTTGGTTGGTGTTGTGATGATGGGAGAAACGGTGCAACAATTCGGCAGGTGAAGTGAAAAGAGGAAGTGTAATTATTTGCACGGAATTGATGACACATTGTTTTGAAAATGCAGGTGTTGATGAATAATTTTTAGACAGCTCATTGAGAAAGCGTGCTTGGATGATGTTTCAGTGGAGAAGTGCGAATGCGCGTGGTACAATCGGTATTTACCTGAACATTTTTTTTTTCAACCGTGGCGGGTGGCCGGTTGAAGAAAATTTTAACCGTGGCGGGTGCCGGTTAAAAGAACACATGAGAGTGGCGGGTGCCGGTCGAAGCAAATATAACTGTTGCGGGTGCCAGTTAAAAAAGGACAAAAAGACCGTGGCGGGTGCCGGTCGAAGGAACTTCAACCGTTACGGGTGCCGGTTGAAAGGACAATTGAGACCGTGGCGGGTGCCGGTCGAAAGGAATTTAACCGTTGTGAGTGCCGGTTATAATCGAGGCCGTGGCGGGTTGCCGGTCGAAGGAAACATTTGATCGTTACGGGTTGCCGATCAAACAGAATTATTAACCTTGAAAGTTCCTGCAAGCAAGATGCTTGGGAGCAAGGTAGTGATTCCATGGCTTGGGGCGCCTGGAAAAGGATCCGTGAATTCCAACAATCAGGTGACGTCGAGGTGCTGTGTTGTCATGACTTAAGGGTGCGTTGAATACACAATCGTAGTTGGTAGTGGTTTTGGCAGTTCCTGTAACCACAACATGGTAACATTTCCATCGCTGGGGGGCGCATAAAAATAAAGTAATTTGCTTTAGAAGCTTCTTCCTTCAGGTAGGGCGCTTGAGAATTGAGAAGTGCTTCCATTGCATCTTGGAGAAAACCAGGGTATACATATTAGTGGATCCATAGATTGGGAACAGGGTGTAACGAATGCTCCAGGTACGTGACCACAGCAGCTTATGCGCCACTCACCGAAGGTGAGACTGCTGAGGCTGTTAATGGCCCGGCAGAGGCTCTTTTCTAGGGCAGGTTGAATTTATCCCTCAAACACGCAACTACACCTAGCAAACCACAAAGCAGACTCAAAGAATACTAATCCAATTCAAAAAAATCTATATAAGTGCCAAAAGGCCAATTCAAAATTATCAACAGAAGGCTCAATGACACATTTTCATTAAGTATTTCCTGTAAATCAAATCGTATATCCGTCAACCTTCACTGTGGTGTCGGCCTATTGGTTTTCAAGTTCTGTTTATTGAAATTCAAATTCATTACAGAGGCCTATTTATCTGAAGGTGACGTCACCAATTGGTTTTTGAACTCTTACTCCTAATCTTGTATCTTAATTGCTAATAAAAAAGAAAACTATACAAATATACAAAAAGATCTGACCTGGTACAGGTTCCCAACCTGCTCGTTGACCGGTGATCGTGTCCTGCTCCGTCGGAATTTCGGAATCCTTGAAAAACTCCCACGCAGATTACTCCTACTCGCGTGGTCTAGGCTTCATGCGCATGCGAATTGTCGAACCGCACATACGCTTCACTTGCAGGTGGCGTATTGACGTTGAGCTACCGACGACCACACGCAAACGGCGATACTGGAAATAATTGCCCACTCCGTCGGCGATGTTTGCGGATTCAGCCACTCGTCGCACGGAGCTTTCGGAATTCGTGCGTTATGCGTCGTGCGATGAATTGACAACCGCCGAGCGACGAAACGGAGGAGCTTCTATGTTGCGGGTCGTGTTGCGTAGCTTGGCGATGCAAGGAAGCTTTATGGCACGGTGTGCAAGGAGGCACTAGGGTGGGTCGACCAGATGGGAGAAATTCAACACGTGCTGATCGAATTCCGTCGAGTTGAAAATTCACCCCACACAAACACCCGCGATGACCAGCGGGATTCACCTGGTCAAGCGATTCAATGAAATACTAAATTTGTCACAAATTATCGCATAAAGTATCTTCTTACCTTCTAATCACAGGGATGCCTATTCTCACCTGTCAAGGTGATTTTTTCTTAAAACCCAAATTTTTCTTCTAGGGTCTAATTTCTGGAAAAACTATTAATTTTCTGTTATAATCGCGGCACTTTAAAATAACAAAGTTTATCACCTG
The DNA here is from genome assembly GCF_035046485.1 of Aedes albopictus. Lineage (NCBI taxonomy): Eukaryota > Metazoa > Arthropoda > Insecta > Diptera > Culicidae > Aedes > Aedes albopictus. Next base: position 277,135,044 of record NC_085137.1, on the reverse strand, counting down.
CACTATTTGCAACAAATTAAACGGTATTATAATTGGAATAATTGTTTGTTCAACTTAATAGGTCACTTTTTTAATATAACTTTTTGGTTCTAATTTGAAACACCGAGCTATAAAACTTGACGAATCGCACGAGAATAATAGCCCCCTAACAGGAAAATCGCTTTTATCAACTATACAAAATTTCGTATCTATTTTGATACGAACGCAATTTAAGGCCACCCCATCTCATTCTGCCTTCCGCTAAGCAGATAAAGCGATCTAATTTTGGCCAATTCTTTGATGATGGAGAAAGATCGCAGCAAAGCGGATTGAAAATACTACCAGCGGATTACATTTAAAAAGGCACTTGATCTGCATTGCGATCTAATAAATGAGATCCGTGGAGGTGCTCGCGAGTATTTTCGGAGACATTTGAAATTAAACTTTATCGAAAAAGCATCAGATGTCCCAACTCATTCTGCGAGATGGCGTGTCGGTCACTGAAAGGGTCTTATGTACCAGCTTTTTATACACTGTTAATTTTAAATAATTAACGGTGATAGATTTTGGAGCTTATTATTGGTCGTCACAAGGGTGATGATTGGCTGGATGATGGAGAGGCGCTGCCTTGCATGTTGTGTTTGAAGGCAGTGTAGTGTTTCCATGGTTTGAGGATGCCTATAGGGAGATTGATCTGACTTGGAGATTCCAAGTTGCGCTTGAGACTTTGAGAGCACTAGAAGTAAATAGTATTATCGCCTGATAGTTGTTGTAAGAGACGTGCGGGCGTGAATCATTGTATTCCATGGTTTGAAAGTACTTGTAATGGATAATACATGTGTATAATGGATCACTAAAATAACTAAAATGGCCGCTATGAAGCGAACAGAAAGCGCCACTGTAGCCTTGTGTGTTTCATGTAACTCCACTGCTGTCACAATGTTAATGTCTATACGCTGGCGCCTTTGTTTACATGCGGTGAACACTAGAAAAGTTTGCTTAATTGATCCATTCATTCAGGCTTGGAAGAGGAGAACAGGGCTTTCGTAGTTCGATGGATTTGATGCAACAGTTGTCACAATTACACCAAGCGAACGTGTGATGTTTGATGGTTTGTGCAAGGAGTGGAAGGGAAAGCGAGACATGTTTTGTTTACTGACCCGGATGCTGAATTCAAGAATGGATTGTTGATTATACCAAGGGTTGCTGAAACTTGGTTGTTGAGGATTGGCGATACTCTGTACGCGGATGGTTGGGATTGGAATGAGAAAATTTGGCTAGACTCTGTGCGTCATTAAATTGCGCACTTGAGAAGTTGGTTGAAAAATAAATTATCTTGTGTTGAAAGGAGTTGACGTCTATGATTAATAAATCTTACACCGTACACCAAAGGGGTCAGCGATGTGTTGTGCCATGAAAACTGAAATTTTTGAGAGGTAAAGAAATCCTTAAGGTATGTTTTTGTTTGGATTTGTTAAGTGTGGGAACTCACATCGACCCGGAAACCTCTGCACCTATGGAAAGAGTCAGCTGGTTGAAGAGTTAAAACATTTGGAGTGTTAAAAAAGGCATTGCCCCATGTATTTAAGTATTTTGTCTTACTTAAAAAAAGTTTCTCTCATATACATTATTTATATTCATTTATTCACTTGCTTGACGCATTGGTGTAGTGCGGCTTATATAATTATATCGAACTTTGACGAATAGAGTGGTTTCTCTAAATTATTTCCTTGACCTGGAAAAGTGAACATTATGTGAAACTATTGACAAAGCTATTGTTGTTCATTGATAAAAGGTTGGAATAAGAATTGGAAAAGTTTTGAAAAGCCAAGAGGAAGTTATTCGAAAATAGTTGAGCCACGTCACATCTCTTTGATGTTGGGGAGCATGTGGGCCGGCATCCAAAGATGCAAGGAGGTTGATGGTAGCTGCTTAACACAGAGTCTTGTTTTGTGGATTGTTCTGATAATTTGTGTGACGGGGTTTGATAATTAAGAAGGGGAAGGTTATGGATAGCTGTTTCTGGTTTCGCGGATGTGTTTTCGTGTATGACAGGTGTTGGATCTCCAGTTAGTCCAATGCAGTGGTCTAATGGATAGGGCTTGCAATTTCCAACCCAGAGAAGCTGAGTTGGATTCCCGTCTCGATCGTAAGGTATTCGAGACTTCCTGGATGTGATATATCAATGAGCATTCCACAATGTGCAAATTCGTCCAATAGCATGTGGGGAAGGTCTTTGATGTTAGATTGCTTATGGAATGTTGCGACTGGGCTGGCCAAAGTCCAGCGGAGGCGTTGTGGTTTTTTTGTTTTCAAGTATTGAGTTGCATAGCGTAAATGATGGATGCTGAGTGATAATAAGGCTGGTATTGCATTTCAGAGCATGGGTTAAATTTGCTGAATTCAAGGGAGTCTATAGTTTTAGTGTTATATAAAGAGGGATTGTTTAGATGTCAGGTTCCTATCATTTTTTTAAAGAAAGATGGGGGTGTAGGGTTTGTACTGGCATGCATTCTCTATGTTTACATTGAGTGTGTAGATAGTACGAATTGAGCAGTTACGAATTAGAGTGACTGGAAGGGAGAGTGGCGTCATGTTCCTATTTTGACAGGTCTCCTGCTCGTTTGGAACAGGAATTTGTATGGATTTGACAGATGAGCGTTGTTCCAATTTTGACATTGACGCCACTCTAAGTTGAAGCCACTCTATTACGAATGAGCGTGTAGAGTGTCAGTTGCGATGAAGTGGAGCGTCGGCGGACGACAGACAGCGAACCTGTGGTCGGTGAATCCGAACGACCGGAGAAAGCTTCTGGACTGGAGAGCTGGAGTTTGCCGTTGCGAGAGTTGCTTCCGGAAGTGGACCCTACAAATACCCACTCTGCAAACCATATCGTATACAGTTGGTACACCCTGCCGATGGATGCGCTTCCCGTGAGTCGATCGAGAGGAATGACATTTAGGACAAGATGAGCGATATTTCAATCTATATTAGCAATGATAAGATTGTGCAAGGGTTGGGTTCGGTGGAGCTGGATCAGTACGGAAGAAACCAACAACAGCAATAAGGTAAGGATATGATTAGAAAGGAAGGCGGGTGGCAGCATGCGCCTAGCTGCCTCCCCGTTTTAATGTCGTGAATTGTGCGCAGGCTGACTTATTTTGGGCACTTGCTGCTTAACTCAGTCAATTTCAATGCAATTGACTTCAACTTATGTAGTTCTTTCTGCTGAACTGTTTCCAAATACACAATTGGGAGTTCCTTCAGGGATTCCTCCACGAGTTCTTGCAGCGATTCCTCCAGGAGCTCCTTCGAGGTTTTCACCAGAGCTCCTGTAGGGATTTTCTAAGGTGTTCAGAGATTCATCCTGGTAATATGTACTCCAAGGTTTATTTCAGAGATTTTTAAAGGGTGACTCCATGGATTCCTCCACGAATTCCTTCATGATTTCAGAAGCTTTTTCAGAGATTTTTTCAGAAGATTCTGGAGGATTCCAGGAAGATTTAGAGATTCCTTCATGAGTTTCTAGCAGAGATTTCTCCAAGAGCTTCTTCAAGAATTCCTTCAATACTTCTTTCAGGGATTTATCCAAGAGTTCTTTCAGGAATTACTCCAGGAATTCCTTCAGGGATTGCCCCATAGTTCCTTTAGAGATTGCTTTAGCATTCCTTCAGGAGTTCTTTCAAGGATACCTGTTGGACTTCCTTCCTGGATACATTTAGAAGTTCCACAGTGTTGGGAATACTCACTTGCAAGAGCTATACTCACTTGCTTCTATATCCGTTCAGATACATGCTACCAAAAACGGTGTACGAAGCACATTTACATTCAAGTGTTATCTAAAATTTTGCCATATAAAGTAAGAGTCCCACACGCATACCAAAATCGGGAGTGAGTCGTGAGCACAAGGTGAGTAAAATTATTATAATATATACTCACCTCGTGCTCACAGCTCCCTGACAACTTCAGTGTGCGCGTGAGACCTCTACTTTATTCGGCAAACTTTTAGATAAAACTACAATTTAAAAGTTCTTCAAACACCGTTTTTGATAGCATGCTTCTAAACTGAGATATTAGCAAGTGAGTATAATTGTTTGCATCACGGAGACAAATGTCGTTCGTTTGAAACAAAAATATTCATGTTTATTCGATAAACTGATAAAATATTTAAAACTAAAATATTAATTTTTAAAACAAGCTCATTTACATATTGATTTCTACAATACCCATTGAAGAGCCCCCCGTTTCGCCGTCGAGAACAAAGCAAAGCAAAGCAAAGCAAAGATAACCGTACACATCGTAGTTGCTACTCCGTGATTGACCAGAACAATCGAAGTTGCACAGAGAGAGAATGAATGTGAAAGCTTGGGACTAGCTAACCATTCTCAATGTGTACAATTCGAGAGTTCAGCTATTTAAAGTCAATAACGGCGCTGGCCACGTCCTTACGGTCATCAGGAAAGGGAAGGAATGTTAGTTCGACAACCGTTGCCACTAGAAACCGTGGAATCCACAGCATCCCCACAGTTGTCACGGGAAGGAATGGTGGTTAGTAGGGTAGGGTAAGGTGTGGATCTAGGAGCCACCTCTGTTAGGTGATATGATCCACTAGTTATATGGAAATACACGTCGCGGTCTTCATCACGATTATGATTTATTTGATCACGATGACCACCCGGTCAACCATTTCACAAACTTCGTTAAAGTTCTTTACCAAAATGTAAAGATTAATGTCGACTATTCTTTACTAGTTAGTTCGTTACAAAAATTCAAACATCTTCATCGATCGATAACGAAACTTGAAAAATATCCTTTATCGGTCATAAGATAAAAACCTTTACCGAAACGTAAATTTATTTCGTTGAATTCCATGTTGTCGCTGGAACTTCGGTTTCCTTTATGAATATTTATCGGAAAATATTCATTTTCCGATATCAACGTAACTTTGCATATTGGTATCGAAACACAAATATCAATCACGATGCTCCTTTATCGTTCTGCTCGGTACCGTTTGATGAAGCTGAGCAAAGGTATTCTGGGTATTCTGATACTTTGGATGACAGGATGAATGTTTTGGTTTTGCCCGAGTTAGAAAAAAAAGAAACCAAAGTGAAAAGACGGTTTCTCCCAGCGGAAAAATGTTTCTTAGGTCCGGATAAGGCCGGATTTCACCGGATTGCTCCCCGGGACAGCAATCCAGGACAGGAGTTTATGCTGTCGGTAGGTACATATGAAATTTCATTCGCAGTAGGAAGCCACTGCGCCGCACCGTCGTGTTGGTTGGATGATTACCCCTCCGATGATTCCCGTGCTCCAGGAAAACTTACTCCTGCGCTAAAGGTTGACCGGGCGGGAATCTTTATGAAATTATGTGGATCTTATTTGATTTGAAAAATTGAGATTTCCCAACAAAGATTCAGTTCCTAAATGCTTGATAAACCTTAGCGCTGTTGCATCTTTGGGAATTATCGTAAATTACTAATTGGTAATTGGTTCTATGTTGCGATGAAGGAATATATGCCTTTGGCCAGCCATAATCTTAGAAATAGTGTGTGACTCAGTAAGTAAGCATCAACATAATACCTTCAAGTTCCTATGAATATAAGTTCAATTCCCAATTTAGGAAATGATTACAAAAAAATCACAATACATATATGATCAGGAAGGGTGGGTGGTGAGGTAGTTGTTATTTTTAGTTTTTTGATGATTTTGACAGATCGATAAAACAGAACCCGCTATTTTCAATATCGATTTATCTTCAAAAATATTTATCTATCGTTAACGATGTGACTTTGCTCTTATTTAAATTTCTTTAAGAAACGATGACGATCGCTATCGATTTTATATATGAACGTCTTTAAAGATCGTAATAAAGAAATGTAAAGATTTTTAAAGATATGGTTGACCGGGCACTGATCCCGGATTTCGTGCTCGCGTTTCCATCGCCCTACCGTGGAAACCGACTGATCTACGATTATTGTAGCGCGATTCTGAACCCGGATTTTTCACTCGCACTTCCATCGCCCTACCGAGAAAACCGACTGACCAACGAATATTGTAGCGCGATTCTGATCCCGGATTTTTCACTCGCACCCCCATCACTCTTACCTGAAAATTGTCTGCCATTCGAAAATTCTCAAGCTAATCTGATTCCGCATTCCACACTCGCGCTTGCATGGCTCTACCGAGAAAACCGACTGACCAACGAATATTGTAGCGCGATTCTGAACCCGGATTTTGCACTCGCACTTCCATCGCCCTACCGTGGAAACCGACTGACCAACGAATATTGTAGCGCGATTCTGATCCCGGATTTTTCACTCGCATTTCCGCGATAGGGCGGCAACACTGTAACTGTCAAAAGCTGTTATTGAATAAATCATTCCAAAGTGCGTTTTTCTACGAACAACAAGTGTTTTCTCTTTATTCCTCCCTTCGGTCTTTCGGTCGTAAAGTCTTTCGTGTCTGCGCGTTCGCTTTTAGGTTATGGTCCCGGACATGGATGAAAAGGCGAAAATCACACCGTTTGACGGCTCCGGTTTCCATAATTGGCGTTTCCGGATAGAAACGGTCCTGGACACCTTCGATTTGTTGGATTGCCTCGAGCGTGAGGTGAACGAAATTGAAGAGTTTCGGGAAGAAGATGGTGATACGGCAGCGGTGAAGGCAGAGAAGAAGAAGAAAGTGTTGGAGAGAAAAGCGCAGGAGAAAAAGTGCAAGTCACTCATTGTGCAGGCGGTGGCTGACAGTCAATTGGAACTGATCAAAGACTGTAAATCGCCGAAAGTGATTTGGACTACGCTGCGGAACATCTTCGAAAAGCGTGGTGTTGCGGGGCAGCTCTACATTCGTAAGCAGCTGCTCACGCTCAAGTACACAGAAAGTGCCGGTTCGACGATGTCGGAACATCTGATGCGTTTTGATCGACTGATCCGAGAGCTCAAAGGGAGTGGTGCCAACGTGGAGGATTCTGACGCAATTTGTCACCTTTTGCTGACGTTGCCGTCGTCTTTCGACTCTGTCGTCACGGCAATTGAAACACTCCCGGGGGGCGTGGAAATGGACTTCGTTAAAAAGCGTCTAATGGATGTGGACATGAAGCGTCGAAATTTCAACGGCGCTGCTCAAGAAGGGGGTAGTGATGGTGTGGCTATGGCGAGCAAACATAAGAAGAAGATGAAGTGTTATCAGTGTGGAAAAGTGGGCCACAAGAAGGCCGAATGCCGTTCGCCGATGAAGGTTGTTTGTTTGTTTGTTTTATTAACGACCCTTTAACCAATTTTGGTCATTCGGGTCGGAATACGAATTCAATACATACAGATAGTCTACACAATTACAATTTACACACTATTTACTATTCGATTCGATTCTCGTCTACGCCTTCCTTTTTCGATGCCTCTTTGTACCCAGGCAAGCCATGCATCCATATCATTGCGGTCGGGCTCGGGCTCGGACTCATCATCTTTCCATTCGGTACTCATTTCAGAATCTGCTGTGCGCTCTCCCTGCGATTGTTTTACTTTACGAAAAAATTTAACGTTCCCGTCCTGCTTCTTTCTCGGCGGCGACTCCGTTGTTGGTTCGATTATTTGCTCACACGAGGGCTGCTGTGCGGATTGTTGCTGCTCTTTTTGTTTCCTCCTCTTCTTTCCACCGCCGGTAGTTGCGACTTTGTCGATCGATGGCTTATTCCTCTCTTTCTCGTCCACTGCACTGGAGTAGCTTGAACAGCTGTTCGGCTCGTTCAATTTGGTCACTTGATTGAGGATCGGGCTATCATTGCCCGCGGTTTCGTTGGATGTCGACTGGTTGTTGGGTTTTACTTGGATTGACTTTTTGTATTGCACACATGTACTACCGGGATGTAGTGGTTGGGTGCAATGTTTACATGATGCTGGTTGGTTACGGTAAGTAACCAGAGTTTCCTGACCTTGTATCGTAACAAACGATCGGATGTGGTTACGTAGTGTCATCGTTACTACGCGTACCCCAGAAGACACATGTTGATAAGGGAACGAAGGACCCCAACTCAATTCCTTCACATTGTGCACGTCGCCGAAATGACGTAGGAATACAGCTATATCTTCATCGCTCACACTCTCGGAGAGGTCGTGAACTTTGACCTCGGTGCAACCACTGTCAATCGCCAACCGTATCCGATGCTTGCTGCCTTGCACTTCAAGCTCGTGTTGCTCGTCGTGTTCTTTCACAATTTTTTCTGCGATTGCTTGGTCTGCACATTTGACATGCACGCATTTCGATGCATGATTGATCTGCAGACGTTTCACCTGATTAGGCTGTAAGCCAAGTGTCAAATTAACAAATCCGTGGATTTGTTCATAACTTGGCCGGCGCGTAAAGTTTGTTAGATCGATTTTATTATGCCTCTCAAGAAAAATCAGAATATGGCGATTACCTGCCTCTGGCTTCTGATATTAGCGCGACAGTCACTAATCATAACAGCGTCACCAGATTTAGAAGTATATAATTCCACTATATGGGGTTTGACAGCAAGAACACTCATTCCACTGAGCTACTCTTGCCGTTCGTCACTAATACATTCAAAAACATCTGTCACTTCGCGAAACCCACGTGCTTTTGTTTTTGGCGGGAACACTTTTTCTTTTGTTTTGCCTTGCGACTGTCATGCGGCGGTATGCATTGCGAGCGTACGACCGCCGCAGGACTCTAATAAAAGATAAGCGCGACAATAAATGTGTTCTCTCGTGAATTGAGAGCCATCACACCACACTAACAGAAAAGCTTCTCGCAATTGAAAATACGTCCAATCGATACGGAGACTGATCGCAAGGGAAAAGTGATTGAGAAGAAACAGAAGAGCGACGTGGGCAGTACACAGAAGGCAAACGTTGGTGTGCGTGAAGAAAAACCAGAAGTGGCTTTCGTAGCAACCGATATGGAGGATTTCGTGAAGATCGGATGGTTTCTCGATTCGGGCGCGACAGACCATATGGTCAACGACTCTAGCTTCTTCGTGTCGATGCGGCGGTTACCGAAACCGATCGAGATTCTGGTTGCGAATGGACAGAAACTAGTAGTGGACTACAGTGGCCATGTAATGATGTACGTGCGTGTGAACGGGAAAACCACGAAGGTCGAAGCCAAAGACGTTTTATACCTGCCTGGTTTGAGCTGCAACCTGTTTTCCGTCAAACGAATTGCACGGTTGGGATTTAAAGTGAGTTTCGACAAAGAAAAAGCGGAAATCTCGAAGGACGGTGTGATTTGGGCGGTAGGGTGGCTCAAGGACAAACTTTACGAGCTGGATGTGTACTGCAAAGAAAGTGAAATGGGGAGTGCGCTAGTTTCCGGAAAAGTGTCGCAGAATGTGTTGCAGTGGCATCAGCGTTATGGACACGTTGGTAACGACAACCTGAAGCAGCTTACCCGGCACAGAATGGTGGACGGATTCAACATTGCAGACTTCGACGACGAAACCGTTGTGTGAGGCGTGTCTATCAGGTAAGATTGTTATATTACCATTTGAACCCTGCGAGGAAAGGCGATCGTCGCGCCCTCTGGAGCTTGTTCATAGCGACGTTTGCGGTCCAATGACCCCGCAGACTTGGGATGGGAACAGGTTTTACGTCTCCTTCATCGACGATTACTCTCATTTTACAATAATCTACCTGATGTCGTCGAAAGATCAAGTGCTGCAATGTTTCCGTGAATACGAAGCTCTTGTAACCGCTCACTTCGGATCGAGAATCTCTCGGCTCCGGACCGATAACGGAGGAGAGTATGTTGGGGGTGAAATGCGGCGATTCTGTCGGAGCAAAGGTATAGCAATGGAAACGACCATCCCCTATACGCCGCAACAGAATGGCGTGTCCGAAAGGATGCGCGCCAGGGCCATTCTAGCGGAGAGCGGTTTCGAAAAGGAGATGTGGGGCGAGGCTGTGTACACGGCCACATATGTTACCAACCGTTGTCCAACTGCTGCTGTTGATGTACACAAGACACCATACGAGCTGTGGACTGGCCGCAAGCCGGATGTCAGCAAGCTGCGAATTTTCGGCTGCGCGGCGTACACCCACATTCCGAAGGAGCTGAGAACCAAACTGGACCCCAAAGGAAGGAAGCTGTATATGGTGGGATACACAGTAAACGGCTATCGTTTGTGGGATGCAGAGAAGCGCAAGGTTATTGTGGCGAGAGATATACCCAAGTAACCACAAGCATTATAACATTGCACGAATTAGACTGAATATCAACCTTTGCAATGCGAAATGCAGTAATTCCACACTTGTCATGCAATAATCCTTTAGATTAGCATTATCAATGTGATGATGCATTGCATTTTTCTTTACATTCGGGTTTATTAAAAGGTGCTATAAGATAGTTCAATAATTCAACACTGCAAAAACTGAATAAATGCAATGTACAAACTAGCAAAGTTTGCTCTAACAATACAATTATAAAAGCTTGACTCTAATGGTAAACAAATGAAATCAAGAAGATTGAACAACTTTACGGTCAACTCTAGCGGTCTTCAACATTTCTGGTTCGACTCCCGACCAACTTAATCCCCGTTTGAGCCACCGATCGACGACAGCAAAACCTATTTAGAGATGAACTTTTCTCTTTTTTGTAGGCTGCTATCTCATGCCAATAACGATGGAAATAGCAAATCGCATATGAGCAGTGTGCGAAGGGTGTTTTAGTCGAGGTTTTAATGTTCTTATGTTGATTAAATATCTTCTAAAATGCATTATGTATTTATCAGTAATTTATCGGAATGTGATAGTTTACTGTATTCTATTACATATGACATATTCGTTTTACCCTCCTACAATGATTGAGACAGAAGAACAGTTTCCTTTTAGTTAATGAAATATCTGTTGTTATCACTGCAGCAGAAACGGTCCAAGGCGCCAGCGCGTATGGAACTCATCTAGCGGTCTTCAACACTTCTGGTTCGACTCCCGATCTGACGACAAAAAAATAATGGTTAAAACATTCATGTGTGGGGGCATCAGTACCGTCGATAACAAAACGGTGCTAAAAATAGATTTTTGTTTTGGTTTTTCGTGTTGCACGTATCAAGCATGTGCAATGCAAATGTACAGCACATGCATTTATATTACTTTAGTTATGGCTGTCAGCGTGCTGCAATATGTGGCACTAATTTGATTTTAGTGGGGCCCTTTTCGACTTTAATATTGCTTCAATGAGGTGTATAAAGTAATGCAGCATTATATTCATAATTTTAATTATCAATATATGGCAAAATTGATGCACTTATATACGGCTTCGTGGTTACTTGGGTAGTGTTCGATGAGTGTTCGCTGTTCGGCGGCAAGCAAGAAGTTCAGGAAGCACCAACGAAGGAGGTTGAGCTGTCTTTCAAGAAGCGTGCTGTTGCAGAACCGGAGCCGGAAGAGGTGTCTTCAGAAGATGATGTTCCAGAAAACGAAGTGCAAGAAGCAGTAGTACGGAGAAGTGGACGAGCGAGGAAAGATCCAGTATGGTTCGACTGCTATGAGATGTCGTGCGGATTGGCGTTGAGTGCAGAAAATTTCGTTGAGGATTTGCCTAACACCGTCGCTGGACTCAAGAAACGAGACGACTGGGAACGTTGGAAGCAGGCGATTACGGAAGAGATCGAGTCACTGGAGAAGAACAAGACCTGGATCCTCACTTCGTTGCCGACTGGACGGACCGTGATTGACAGCAAATGGGTGTTTAAAATCAAGCGCAACGAAGTCGGTGCCGTCGATCGTTACAAAGCGCGGCTTGTTGCCAGGGGGTTCACCCAGCGTAGAGGCTTCGACTACGAGGACACGTACTCTCCGGTAGCAAAGCTAACTACTTTGCGTGCCGTATTAGCTGTTGCGAACTTCGGAGACATGCACTTGCATCAGCTCGATGTCAAGACCGCATTTTTAAATGGAACGTTGAAACAGGATATCTACATGCGGCTTCCAGACGAGTTCGGTGCAGGGGACTTGGTGGCCAAACTGCAGAAGTCTTTGTATGGCCTTAAACAGGCCTCACGTGAGTGGAACAAGCGATTCCAAGACTTCATCGTGAACCTCGGCTTCAGGCAAAGTCAGCCGGATAGCTGTCTCTACATCGCTTGGAAAGACGGAGAAGCAGTGTTCCTGATTATTTACGTCGACGATATCATAATAGCCAGTCGTTCCATTTCCGTCGTTGATGCTTTGAAGAAGAAGTTGAGCCTGGAGTTCGAAATGACCGACCTAAACGATGTCAAAATGTTTCTCGGCCTGGCGATTGAGCGTGATAGAGAGAAGGGCGTGCTCCAGATCAACCAGAAGCAGTATTTGCTAAGTCTTTTGAATCGTTTTGGTATGGGAGAATGCAAAGCTGCGCCTACACCAATGGAAGCTGGACTGAAGCTGGAAAAGGCCACAGTCCGTCGAAGTTTACTACGCAACCGTATAGGGAACTCGTCGGTTGCCTTATGTACGTGACAGTGACATCCCGCCCCGACATAAGCGCAGCAGTGAACTATTTCAGCGGCTTTCAAAGCTGTGCCACCGACGTACATTGGAGCCACCTCAAGCGAGTCTTGCGTTACATACGCGGGACTGTGGATCTGAAGCTAGTGTTCAAACGGGATGACGTGGACGGAGTTATGACCGGATATGCTGATTCCGACTGGGCGGGGAACGTCACCGATAGAAAATCCGTCTCCGGTTACATTTTCAAGGTCTACTCGGCGACAGTGTCTTGGACAACGCGAAGGAAGACATCGGTAGCGCTGTCTTCAGCTGAAGCTGAGTACATGGCGCTCAGCGTAGCCGTGACGGAGGTTCTGTGGCTACGACGGTTGCTGGTGGACTTGGGCGTGAAAATCGATGAACCTACAGTGATCTTCGAAGACAACCAAGCGTGTATTAGAGTGGCTGAAGATGATAAGAAGATGAAGAGGTTAAAACATGTTGATGTGAGATACCATTTTGTTAGGGACGAGATTCAAAAAGGAGTGATTCGCTTAGTGTATGTTCCAACAGACAGTCAGATCGCTGATGTGATGACAAAAGGACTCAATAAGACTCAGTTTGTTAAGCTACGGGAATTGCTCGGGCTATCCGTTTGACGGGGGGTGTTAGAATACAACCGCACACCCTCGCATATGCCCATCGATCAATACTACACAAGAGAGACATACCATGAACTATTTCCGCGATAGGGCGGCAACACTGTAACTGTCAAAAGCTGTTATTGAATAAATCATTCCAAAGTGCGTTTTTCTACGAACAACAAGTGTTTTCTCTTTATTCCTCCCTTCGGTCTTTCGGTCGTAAAGTCTTTTGTGTCTGCGCGTTCGCTTTTAGAGAAAACCGACTGACCAACGAATATTGTAGCGCGATTCTGAACCCGGATTTTTCACTCGCACTTCCATCGCCCTACCGAGAAAACCGACTGACCAACGAATATTGTAGCGCGATACTGATCCCGGATTTTTCACTCGCACTTCCATCGCCCTATCGAGAAAACCGACTGACCAACGAATATTGTAGCGCGATTCTGATCCCGGATTTTTCACTCGCACTTCCATCGCCCTATCGAGAAAACCGACTGACCAACGAATATTGTAGCGCGATTCTGAACCCGGATTTTTCACTCGCACTTCCATCGCCCTACCGAGAAAACCGACTCCCCCCCGTTTCGCCGTCGAGAACATAAACAAAACTCTCAAGTTCCAGCTGCATCACCAAACAAGATTTCCTCTTGCAAAAAAGGCAAGTTTCACCAAAAGTTTCCACGAAATCTCATTGATTTCGGGAGCGTATGTTATCTACATGATGTTGGCATTGAAAGTGCCACGCGGGAAGTGGATTTTCCTAGAGAAGAAAACAAATATTTCCGTAGGGCCGACCTGCCACAAAAAAAAACAAAAATTTTTATATTTGTTTCTAACATAACCTGTCAGAAGATACATGTTTGTTTCAAAAATGGATTGAATTTGCTTCAAATGTGACGTTCAATTTGCTCCAAACAGTTTTATTTTTGTTGCCAGAACAAATTGACAATTTATTTGAGTTTACCTGAAATATTTTTGATTTTACCATGCTTTTTTCTGCGTGATGTGAGTATTCCCAACACTGCCTTCAGGGATTCCTTCAACAGTTCTTCCAGGAATTTCTCCTGGAGTTCCAACAGGAATTCCTCAAGGAGTAGGGACACCGGGGCAAGTTGACACGGTTGAGGTAAGATGAAACGCGAAGATTTGAAACAGATTTCAATACGATTTGGAAATTTTCCCTTAACCAAAACATTGCTTCATTCGAAAACTTTCAAATGATTTGTCATAATTCGATAACATCACGTTAGCCTGCAGTTTCATCTTATCCCACCCGTTCCAACTTCAGGGTGTCTACTACCTGGAAAAACCTGGAAAACCGGGAATCCTCAGGGAATTTTATTTAACATGGAAAAACCTGGAATACTCAGGGAATATCGTGATGACTCAGGGAAATTTTGGACCAATGAAAAAAAAAAATGAAAATGAAAAAAATTGGGTCGGTTTTTCCAGAAATTCTGTCAGCGTTTCTTTCTGGAATTTCTTTGGAAATACCTCTTGAAATTTTTCCCAGAATTTTTTTTACTAGATTTCTTCCGTATTTTTTCACGCCATTTGTCTTGGTATTCCGTTTTGAATTCCTTCCGGATTCCTAACAGCATTTTTCCTAGATTCGAACATTTCTTTCCGGGATTCGTCCTTGAGAATCTTCCGCAGTTCCGATTGATTTTTTTTTCTGGAATTTTTACGGGGATCATGGTGAATTTCTCTAGAAAGTTTCCTAATATTGCTCCCGTGGGTTCTAACAGGATTCATCCCGAGATCTCCACAACAGTTTCTCTAAGGATATACCGCAGATATTGTTGCGGAATTTCTGTTAGAGTTTCTCTCGGAATTCCTCTTGAAGGTGTTATTCCTAAGATTTCTACTAAAGGTCCTCCAACGTTTTAATGAGTTTTGCACTTATTTTCTGCGGGAACTCTTTCCGGGATTTCTTCCGAAGTCTCCTGTGATTTCGTCAAGATATTTCCGAAAGCATTCTTCTCCTTGGATTTCCACAGAAGTTTCAGCTGGTATATATCCCAAATGTTGTCGCGGGATTTCTTTTGAGATTTCTCGGAGCTTCTCAGAGAAAGATTCCTCCCGGTGTTGATTCTGGGATATCTCAGAGATTTTCTAAATTTATCCTGGACTTTCTCCTTAGATGTTTTAGAGAGTCTTCTGGGATTTCTGCAGGAGATACTGCTGGTGTTTCTTATAAAGTTCGTTCCGTGATTTTTTTCGGATATTTTCCAAAACTTTTCCTTGTAGTTGAATATCTAATTTCTTGCAGTGATCCACCTGAGATTATTTTCTTACAGAATTTCATATTTCCAGAGCTCTTCCCGGAACCTCTACCAGAAATTATCCCGAGATTATGGATGCTCCTCTTTGGATTTTTTTTTTAAAAATTACTCTCGGAGTTCTTACTGGATTTTTTCCAAGAGTTTTTTCTCGGAATATCTGCTGGGATAACTTACGAGATTTCTTGTAGAAAATTCTTCCTTGAGAAGTATCTGAAAGAATCTCGGTCAAATTTTGCGAAAATCTTTGCAAAGACGTATCGAGAGGAACTAAGGAAGAAATCCTGAGAGAAAATGGTATGTCTCGGCAAAAAGTTCTGGGACCAATTCCAGGAGGAAATATTAAGGAAATTTAAGGAGGAGCTCTGAAAACCTCTAAAATTAATCCCGAGAGAAACTAGGTGCGAAATCCCGCAAGGAAATCCACGAGGAATATCTGGAAACTGCCTTGGTAAAAAAATCCCTAGAAGAACTTTTGCAAAAATCCCTAGAGAAACTCTTGGAAAACTGTCCCGAAACTACTAAGAGAAATTCCTGGCAGAACTTAGGAAAACATTTGGAAAGATCTACAGGAGGAATCCAGCGAGAAACTCTGAAAAAAGTCCCGGGGTACGTACTCTAAGTAAATAGTTAGCAGAATATCAGAAATGCGTAAAAACCTCTGGATGTACTTGGGAAAACTGGAGAAAGCCAGAAAAGAATATTTTTGATAATTTCAAGAGAAAACTGCGAGAAACTGGAAACGAATTTAAATCAGGAACTCTGGACGGATTTAAATTTCAACGCGGACGGGTAGAATTTCGAAATCTCATTACTACACCACCAGCACAGTTCAAACATCCAAGTTCAAATTCAAAACTGTGTATGGAATTTAACTGTCGCATACTGCCTATGACCGCATATCAGTCCCATATTTGCTGGATTTCCTATTCATATGGGACAGTTATGCGATCATAGGGAGTAGAGTCTGTGGAATTACTGATTGAACTCCTGAATGTTTTTTTCCTGATTTTTTAGAGTATTTGGATGTCATTGTAGGTGGAAATGTCAGAGCATTTTTTTGCAATTAACCCAAAAGAACCTTGGGAAAAGATTAAAAATAATCCTCAACAGATTTTTCCATTATTTTCGAAAGATTTTTGTTGAACAGTTCTTTAAAAAAATGCAACGATTTAGTGGAATCTCCTGAACAATAAATCTTGCACATTTTTCCTTAAATTTTTATTTTAAGTTTTGAGGATATTATTGTATAATTTTTTAGAAGTATAGAAATTTTATAAAAATTATGCTAATTTTTGATTTATTAATATTTGAAATTTCTCTCTGGAAAAACCTGGAAAACTCAGGGAATTTTATTTTGTCTTATGAGTAGACACCCTGAACTTGCCACTGTCTGCTTTACCTTAAGGAACTGTAGATTCCTGTAGAAGTTTTTTCAGGAGCTCTCTCAGAGATTATTTCAGAAGTTCATTGTGGTTGTTGAAGTGGTGGTGTTCGTTGGGTAGTGGACGCCAAACGATGGCTCATATTTAATTTAGAATTGTTTATGTTCTATCGTAATTTTTGGCGCTCATAGTGACTTGCTCATGAGATGAGTATAAAGTGCATGTGAGGAATGTGTAGTTAAGTGCTTAAATCTCGTGTGTGCGGAAATATAGCAAATTGTATTTCTGATAGTTTCAGGCAATTACCGTTTTAGATTGTTGTCTGGTATTGGCACATACAAATGTACGGGCATTTTGTGTCACCGTGTGTATGTGTACCCAACTCATTCCGATAGTATTTACCAACTGTAACGGTGAGTACTACACTGAAAAAACGGACATAGTAATTATGACCGTATCGAGGGTCAAATTAAAACACTTTTACCACTTGATTTTGGTAGACCATAATTCCTGCTTGAAACTACCATGGACGGGTCATATTTACCATGCCGCCTTATATTTACATTTTATGGTGGTTTTAAACCAGATTTTATAGTTTATTTTACTATGTGTGAAATAAACAGCATGGTACGTTTGACTTTCATCATATGGTTAAAATTACTATGTGCGTGGTTCGACGGCAGTGCAGCTTTTTTTGTTTACGTTTTAAAAACTTGAAAAAAAACTAGAATTTATTTGATATCTTGTAGGTTTTATTAACTTCCTGGACGATATATTGAAGCTGTGTCGTGGGATATAATCCATTAGCGCACTTGGAAGGATCCGGGACCGGTGTACTTTCCCGCTTCGGAACTTTATTCTGGCAGCAAAATGATTTTACTTCGGTTTGCGAAGCGGCGTACCGGAACAATCATGGGCAAAGTATTCGATATCCAGAAACTTTGTGAATGAGTTGGCTTTCTCTTCAGATGAAATCTTGAATGTCGCTGCTCCTCTAACGGAAGTTTCAACAGTCTATCCTCCCGGAATGATGAAATTAAGCCGAAAGTGAGCAAAATCGCGCTGCCAACTTCCATTACTGGTCATCTGCTATCCAAAAGCATCTGGAACTGTTGTAAAACCGGGTTTACTACTTCCTAATACCTCATATTTCTTCTCCACGACCTCCCCGATGTCCGACATCGTATCTCGAACCTCTGCCATGCTTCCACCATCGTCCATTGGCGCCGTTCTTTCTGGTCTTGTACAAGGTCTTGTACACCAGCAGGATTAGGCGGATCCTCGAACAAGCACTGGCTCGGATTCACGTACACCGGATGTTACTGCCGTTCCCCCTTGGTTCCTCCAGAATAATTTACTTTGGCTAAGAGAGTTGCAGCCGAATTGATCACCAGGACTGTGTGTTGTTGTAGATTCTAATCAATATACTTTGCTATTTTAAAGTTATTAGAAAATAAAGTAAAACTTACTAATTCCACAACAAATTATTTTTGAAACCGTGTGTGTAAAACTTTAACAAATTCTTGGGGGATTCGACAGGATTTTGCTTGTTTAACTATATCTATAGTGAAAAATAGTACGGAATACCATGAATGGTGTAGTGAAAGTAACCATGATCGATGGTGATGATTACTATTCGTTTAGTTGCTGAAGCATGGTAATTTTAAGAAATACATGGTAGTCATGATCGAAAACGTGTTCTTCATTACTATTTTAAGGCATGGTAAGATTAAGCATGTGCTGATGGTTGTTTATACTATAGAATTTTTCTCAGTGTACCAGAGACAATAGCCAAAACAATCCAAACTTGTGTCTTCATTCCATTCTGAAGTTCGTAAGTAGCGGATTGCTGCGGTAATCAGTCTCTTTTTAATGTATTTTCTATCCGTATGCGTACATATATCACCTATGGATAATTGTACATTTTAAGTCATGTGGTGTTACCTATTTGGAATGCCTAATTTACTGCCGCTCTACTCATAGTTGTCGCATGTTAAAATGGATTCCCATATAACATGGGACAATTAAGCATAGAACGGCAGTTTATTAGTTCGAAGCTGTTTGAAGTACAATGCGTAT
Source organism: Aedes albopictus (assembly GCF_035046485.1). Taxonomy (NCBI): domain Eukaryota; kingdom Metazoa; phylum Arthropoda; class Insecta; order Diptera; family Culicidae; genus Aedes; species Aedes albopictus. The sequence continues at coordinate 277,116,244 of NC_085137.1, read as the reverse complement.
GCCTGTGGTAGTTGGCAGTTGGCTGATACACTGCGAAGTTACCGCAAATGTGTATGCGTTGTTGCATCGGTCTATAGCCGCAATGCAGTTTTCAGTTTTTACTGATTTATTACCTCTGACTACTTATTTTGAAGAGTGCAAAACTGTATAGTGTATACGAATGCAACCTACGGAACACGAGTGTTTGCGTTCAATGTGCATGTACTGTTTTGATTTGTGTTTTTTTTTCTACTTTTAACACATATGTTACCTCGTCGCTGACAGTGACAGAGTAACAAGCGGTAGTCACTCATGAGAGTCAAGATTATTGCATGTGTTGTCATTCATATCATCATTGCCGATGATTAGTAGAGTGTATTGCAGATCGTAATTTTTGCATAGTATGCAGAATTATTCTGATGTATGGAAACATGTATCAAGAATTATCACCGTACCCATTGCAAGATGTTCGTGATGTGCAATGATTCTGCTAATCTTGGTTTGTCTTTTCCCTGAGTATATTTTTGGCGATAGGCAAGCAAGCATTTTAGGGATATCAAGAGCTTACCTTTTTGCTCATTTCAGGTGCTTGTTGCTTAGCAGCAAGAGCTTTTTATTTTTTGGCTAAGCTTAAAAATTATTTTGGGTGGCATTCGGGGTCTTCTGCTAAAGCATAAACTGGACGTGCTGTAAGAGAATCCCATCATGTTTTCCCAGAATAATAAGTGTTTAGACAGTATCGTCATGATATTAGCATTTTGTAAATATATAATTAAAAGATACATAGTTAGGCTGCTAATTAGTGTTTACATTTTGCTAGTATTATGAGCTGGTAAAATGTTCGTCAGTATTAACTTATATCATATGTTAACTGACCATAATCCTCTGTACCCAGGAAAAAATGTTAAAGGCAAAGCTTTGTAGTTAAACGTTTTATTCTGGGTTAGTTTCGAGTTGGTTAGAACGTTTAATTTTCGTTAAAACAGAAATGCTTGGACATTTCATTTGAATGAGAATTATTATCAAACAATTTTATGAAGTTTGCATATGTTCCACAGAATTTAACAATTTTGGAAAAAAATCATGGGATAAATCTGGATAAAACAGCCACTGTTTTTCCAGTATGTAATACTAATCAATCCCATGCGAACACAACAATGTTGTTGGTAATAGACCATTTTCAGTATCCTTTCGGGGGTGCAGGAATGAGGTTATTTGAATGTTCTGTAAGATCAAAATGATATTGTAAAAAATCGTTTGATTATACATAACTTCTTACTTATTTATGCAAGCATCTCTACGGGGGTGTTTGTATACAGTTTATCATCCTCTTTCCCTTCCCCATCCCTTTCTCCATGTCCTTTATTTTCCTTCATATCCTTCTTCCCTCGGGTAAGTGATGATTGGCAATGAAGTGCGAGGCACAAATCCCCCATATGGAGGGGAACGTGCCGCCTGAGCCGTATATCTGATACCTGAAGATGAAACGCGAAGATTTGAAACAGATTTCAATACGATTTGGAAATTTTCCCTTAACCAAAATATTGCTTCATTCGAAAACTTTCAAATGATTTGTCATAATTCGATAACATCACGTTAGCCTGCAGTTTCATCTTATCCCACCCGTTCCAACTTGCCACTGTCTGCTTTACCTTAAGGAACTGTAGATTCCTGTAGAAGTTTTTTCAGGAGCTCTCTCAGAGATTATTTCAGAAGTTCCTTAGAGTATTCTTTCAGGAGCTCCTCTAGGGATTTCTCCAAGAGTTCCTTCAGGGATTGCCCCATACTTCCTTCAGAGACTGCTTCAGCATTTTTCTAGAAGTTTCTGCAGGAGTTCTTCCAGGGATACCTGTTGAAACTCCTTCAAGAATACCTTTAGAAGTTCCTTCAGGGATACCTCCAGAGTTCCTTCAGAGATTTCTAATGGTTTTTCATCCAGGATATACTCTAAGGATTCCAGGGTTTCTCAAAGAATTTCGAATTTCTTAATGGATTCCTCCAGTAGTTCCTTTAAGGTTTTCTCAAAGAGTTCCTTCCAGAACTTCCTTCAATATGTCTTCAGGAGTTGGTCCAACTCTTCAGTTATCTTCAGAATTTCTTCGGGATTTCTTTCAATAATCTTTCTCGCACTTCCTTCAAAGATACCTTTAGGAGTTCCTTCAGAGATTCATCCAGAAGTTACTTCAGAATCCCTCCAGGAGTTCTTCAGGGATTTTTTCAGGAGTTCCTTCAAGAATTCTTTCGGCATTCCCTCAACAAGGTGTCTACTCCCTGGAAAAACCTGGAATACTCAGGGAATATCTTGAGTGCTCAAGGAAATTTTACTCTGACAAAAAATAAAACATTCGGTCGTGGATAACTGACACTGAGGAAGATTACAAGTGGCAGTCGAAATAGGCAATCTGTCAAAGGATAAGCAACATAGGGCGGAATTAAAAGGTACGAAATTGATTACACTCATTCGAATTCGGTCGTATCAATAAAAAGAAGTAAACTTACTATACTTGTAGATCTCTGAAATCCTCTGAAAGATTATTCGCAAAGCAACTTAAATCAAGAAGAAATCTGGATATTCGGGAAACCAAGAAGGGCTCCTAGATCTAGCAAATATTTCCGACAAAGCGACGATTCCGGAAGTTAAAATCTATGTAGAAATTCCGCTGCAAATATTTTTTCAGATATTCCGTCAGGGTTTCTTATAGAACTTTTTTAGAAATACCTTATGGAATGCCTCCCAAAATTTCTCACAAAACTCCGAATATTTCACGCCATTTTTCTTGGTACCGTCGTGCGGGGATTCTTTATACACTTTTTCATGGTTTTTCAACTTTATGACATTATAACTCCCAGACTAGTGAATGAATTTCCGCAATTTTTATACACAATAATTGTGAGTATGTATGTAGGATGTATGCAAAATTTGAGCTAAATCCATCAATAAACAAAAAAGTTGTTCATACACCAATCGGACACATCTCATATAGAACCGGATGGGGGCTACTTTGGACATTTTTATCTATAACAAAACTGCATTTCAAATTCCAGGGTTATTTGGAAAACTACATTGTACCAATACTGTAGTATACTGTATCATACATAATTTCAATAAAAATATGCGTTTTATGATGGTTCTGTGCTACCTTTGGTATTATGAGCAGCGTGATATTGCTATATAGATAGCCTGAAAAAGGGGACCATCAATCCTTTATTTGGGCGAAACGGTCAATTATAACGTATAACGATACAAATATTCGATTGTATATGCTACGTTGATACATTTTGAATGAATTGATCAACCATTTGAAATTTATGAACCGCAGAAGCAATGCCTACAGACTAAATGTTCTGATACGTTATGTATATTATATTGATTTATTCGATGTTTTTTCGCGTCCTGACAAGCAATAAACGGTCTGTTTGAAAAATAATTTCAACCAAATGAAGGGAAAACTATTGCTTTATAATAGTTCCTAAGACATCAAACAGATTTGAACCATATTTTGAATTCAAAAAATCCATATTCGAAAGTGTCCAAAGTAGCCCCGCATTTCAAAAGTAGCCCCGCACGACGGTATTCCTTTTTGATTTTTTTCCCGGACAGGTAAACTTCCGAATTCCTTACAGATTTTTTTTTCAAGGATTCAAGAATTCAAGAATTACGACCTATCCCTCCTGGAGTTTTTCACGGGGGTGCCTGGTATTGCTCCCAGAGATCCTCGATTCAAGGTAGGATTTCTATCAGAATTTATCCCGAATTCTCTATAAGAATTTATATCAGGATAAATCGTAGAGGTTGTTACCTCTGTGATAGGTCCCAATCCCAATTTTGCATTTTTCTTTTTGTTTTCTTCTTCGTTTTCTTGTTTGTTTTCATTTGTAAATAATTATGCTTAAGTACTAGAATAAATAAACCAAACCTGTAAATATGTAAATAAATTCCCATAATCTTTTCCAACGATACCATTCACACTAAAATTAAATGTATATAATAAATAAGCTGAATTAGATAAAAATATAAATGAATTAAATTTGAATTTGAATTTTCCATACCCTATTATCCCCCTGGTATCTCAACGTTAAACCATTTCCTATCCTATATGTACATATTCATCATGGCGCGCGGTACCAACTTTGCGGAGACAAACCCTCCCGGGAAATGTTCTCCTATGCTTGGGAATTGCGGAGTCATGGAATGCCTTATAAGCCTAAGCAGGCTCAAGCTAGGTCTCTTTTCGGTAACGAAATTCCGACAGTTGAATTCGTCCGTTATTTTAACAAGAAATTAAAACCTATTTCTCAGGAACGAAATCCTACGTGAGTGAAGTAGTAAGTGCCGGCGATAATCTTGTGCGGCGAAATAGTTACCGGGAGTGAAGTAGTGACCCAGAAAGTTGATGCCCAAACCAACATTGGCATTCAACGGACGATTTCTGCGTCAACTTTGTGAATTCGAAGCCCCGCAGACCAACTCGGCTCAGTCAGGACGCCAGAGGAAGTTTTTTTCGGCGGGTATCCAGTGCTCCAACGCGATAGTCGACAACGGCGTCGGCAAGCAAATCGGTTCGGCCACCACCAACTGGTCGAACGGCGAGAGGCCCGAAGGACGAGACCCCTTTCAGCGAAGAGTACCGACAGGTGATGTTGAACTGTGCATTCCTTTTTTCCCATTGAATTCCCTTCCCCAAAATTAATAAATTAAAATTGTAAATATTCATCTTCTTAGTATTAAAGCTTAATTATTTCGCGCGCAATTCCCTTTCCTCCCTCTTTCGTGCATGAAATTGAATTCGCGGCGCAAGATTGGGAAGTGAGTCCGCCCAACGATTCTCCCGGACAGACCCTGAGAGGGCTAAGTGTAAATAGTTATTTAAATTTTTTTATTGTAATTGTAATTGTAATTATTGTAATAATTGTAATTTGAATTAGTTTTTTGCTCTTTTTCTTAGTGTTAGTGTTTTTCTTTACCTTTTTCTTAAATATACTGAATTAAATAGTAATTTAGTAACAAATGGCGCCCAACGTGAATTAGTGTCTGAAAAAAGTTTCTGCTTGAATTCCCAATTAGAACTTTTTTCAATTGTGCTCCGGGAGAAATCAAAATCGAAAATTATCAATTTTGCTCCAATTCTTTCCAGTATTAGTTTATTAAATTGTGCAATCCAAATTACAAAACCTCGTGTGAAAGCTCTAACAAAACCTTCTTAAATACCTTTGTTCTTTCTATAGAAATCATTAAACAATTGACAGCCATTCATAAACCCATTGTTGCATTTCCTGAATAGAATTATTTCCAATTGAATTAAGTGTGAATTGAAAGTGAATAGAATTAAATTACTTCTTTTGTGAATTTAGCTTGGAATTTAGTGAATTTTATTTCTATATTTTGTGAATCAGTTTAAAACCAGATAGCCATGGAGCGTATAAATTTCACGCAGGCTACGGAAATGATGCTAGGGTGGTACCATGATATCAGAGTAGACCATTTAGAAAATGAAGAGCTTTTGTGTGAAGTGTCAATGCGTGCTATCGTGATTAGAGATGATCCGACTTTGTCGCGCAGGCGGAGAAGCTTGCGTGAGCATCTTAAAGCCGAAAAGGAGCAGAAAATGATTATAGAAGCAGTATTAGGCGAGAACAAAATGGAGGAAATTAGCTTATGTGAGAAAATGTTTTTGGAAATTAGTGAAACGGTGAAACAAAATGACCGCACTGTGAGGGCTAAATGCAAAACTAGACTTTTGCATTACGCTCACAGAGCTTACCAGCTTTTGAAATGCAAAGATATTACCGTACAAGAAACTGAATTTTTGAAATGTCTATTTGTGGACATTGTTGTAGTTTTAGCTAAAGAGTTTTATACTGAGAAATTAAACACTGCAAATTTTCAGCACGAAATTGACAATGAACAGGCGTTAATTAATTTGTTCGCGGCTAACCAAGAGGTCCTAGGTCCTTCAGGAGTTCCTAGCAATAACGTGAGAGTAGACAGTGGTCCATGCAACCAACCACAAAATTCTTCTCAAGAGCTTGCACAGCAACAGTGCCGATTATCTAATCTGTGCGCAGAAGATAAGGCCTATGTTGAATCTCTGCATGCTCGCATAAAAGAGTTGGAAAGTGCGCAGGTTCTAACAACCACCCTACCCACATCATCTGCTCAAGCTTCAGTTTTCGATTCTAGCCGGCCGATGGTGTATCCAACACGAACAATAGATTCAAACGCGCCAATAAATTCTGATCGGCAGCAAAATCCACATTCGGTTAGTTTTGCTGATCAACCTCAAACAATGCAATCCAACTCCTATAAAAATGTGCCTTATTTCCGTTCCACCCCGCAGTCATTACTACAAATGCCTACAGTGGCTTCAAACACGTTTACCCCGAACCCGCAAATCTTCTCTCAATCGTGGTTCAATTACAATGCACCAACCGCTTCGCAGCCAACGACTACCCCACATTCGAATCGGCAACCTACACAATCACAGCTACCTCAAATGCCCATACCATACTCACCATATCCAACGTTCTATCCAGTGCAGCAGCCTAATCCATCCCGGCATACTTTACCTGTTTCTCAATGGAAGATTAACAAATATGATGGAACAGATCAAGGACTGAAACTAAACGAATTCTTAGAAATCGTCCAAACCTTCTCTTTGGCAGAGCATGTTTCTGACGTTGAATTGTTCGAATCGGCCGTGCACCTTTTTACTGGACCAGCATTAAAATGGTATATGACCATGCGTTCCACCGGTCGATTTTTGAATTGGGAGCACCTGGTGCTGGAACTAAAGAGAACCTTCATGCATCCAGATTTGGACGCACTGATAAAAATGAAAATTTATCAGCGACGCCAGCAAAGAAACGAGTCGTTTCACGAATTTTATTATGAAATGGAACGACTTTTCCGGACAATGTGTGTTCAGATACCAGAACACGAAAAGGTTCAAATATTGCTCCAAAATATTCGAATCGATTATCGCAAGCAATTAACATTTCTTCCGATAACTGATCTACCCACATTGATTGCGGTTGGTCAGAAAATTGATTCGCTTAATTTCTCCGCCTACAACAAAGTGTTTGGGATCGAGAAATCAGTAAATACCGTCAGTCAAACAAAACCCAAGAAAGCTTTAGTAGATAACCTACCCCATCAATCGACAGCGTCACCACCAGTCCAGCCACATCCCCAAAAGTCGTCGCGTCCCCCTCACTCACCAAATCCACCCAAAAATGCATCACATGCGCCCGTTAGAAATCAGCCTCAACAAAGAGCGCGATCAACCCTCGAAAATCTGATTGATACATATCAACCTCCTCCCGATAACACGTGCTACAATTGTGGTATTTACGACCATTCATTAAGAGAGTGCAGTATGCCAAGAGCAGTGCTGTGCGAAAACTGTGGCTTCCGCGGTTACCCCTTTAACAATTGCCCATATTGTACAAAAAACGCCATGTCAGCGAGCGAAAAGCGCGGCTCGCTGAACCGGTAAATGCGTATCCGACTCAATCGACTACCTTTTTCATTAAAGCCACCGAAGATATTTACCCTAAAGAGCCTATCACTTGTTTAATTACCTACCCGTTCCCTAACGATAATCGCCCCTATACTACTGTGACAGTGTACGATCGAAAGATTCGGGCGCTTCTAGACAGTGGTAGTAACCTTACGCTGATTAATGATAACGTGTATTCGTCTCTAAATCCGTGTAAACTCAATCCTCTCTCGAATCCTATAAATTTGCGCACTGCTGGTGGTGAACCGTTGGAGATTCGTGGTCAGATTTATTTACCATTTACTTTTAACGGCATAACCAAAATAATTCCAACCCTGGTTGTGCCAAATTTAGCCATTCGTTGCGTTTGCGGCATGGATTTCTGGTCCAAATTTAACATTCAACCGACTGTCGGGGAATGTGCCCTCGTAGACGACATCGACCAAGAAGAACCCCCTCAGCCACCGACGGCTTCCATCTTAACCATTGAGGAACAACGGGAAATTCAGGCAGTAAAATCCCTTTTCTTGCCAGCCCGCCAGGGTCAGTTGTCCTTGACCCCACTTACCGAACATCGCATTGAGATTAAGGAGGAATGGCGAAATAAACCTCCAGTCCGACAATTTCCATACGTGATGTCACCGAAAACTCAGGGTTTGGTAGCCACTGAACTGCAACGCCTGCTAGATACTGGGATCATTGAACGCAGCAATTCATCGTGGTCATTGAATTGCGTTCCAGTAATCAAACCACATAAAGTTCGCCTCTGCTTAGATGCGCGCAAAATTAACGAGCGCACTGTGCGAGATGCCTATCCTTTGCCGCACCCCTGTCGCATACTCGGCCAGCTCCCGAAAGCCAATTATCTCTCAACGATAGATCTTTCGGAAGCCTTTCTCCAAATACCACTTCATCCGGCTTCGAGGAAGTATACAGCGTTCAGCGTGCAAGGCAAAGGATTGTTCCAATACACCCGTATGCCCTTTGGTCTAGTAAATAGTCCCGCCACCTTGGCCAGGCTAATGGACCGTGTACTGGGTCACGGTGTGTTGGAACCGTATGTTTTCGTCTACCTCGACGATATTGTCGTGGTGACGGAAACATTCGAGCACCACGAGCAGCTTCTGCGAGAAATTGCGCGTCGACTAAGAGATGCTAACTTATCCATAAATCTGGAAAAGTCCCAGTTTGGCGTTCCAGAAATACCGTTCCTAGGATATCTCCTCAGTACACAAGGCTTACGGGCCAACCCAGAGAAATCTCGACCAATAATTGAGTATGAAAGGCCCAATACTATAACAAAACTAAGGAGATTCCTAGGAATGGTAAATTATTACCGCAGATTTATTTCTGACTTTAGCGAGATCACAGCGGCGCTAACCGATCTCCTAAAAACTAAATCTAAAGTTATTAAATGGACCGATGAGGCGGAAAGACCTTTCTGCGCTATTAAAGAGCGACTCGTCAGTGCCCCAATCTTAGGTAGTCCTGACTTTACGCGGGAATTTACCATCCAAACCGATGCTAGCGACGTCGCTGTAGCTGGTGTCTTGACCCAACAGCAGGAGGATGGTGAGAGAGTAATCTCTTACTATGCCCATAAGCTAACCACGCCTCAACGGAACTATCACGCCGCCGAAAAAGAGGCACTAGCAGCGTTGTTAGCTATTGACCATTTCCGTGGATATATTGAGGGCTATCATTTCAAGCTCATCACTGACTCGTCAGCATTGACCCACATCCTCAACACCAAGTGGAAGGTTGGCTCAAGATGCAGTCGATGGAGCTTGGATCTACAGCAGTTCGATATGTCCGTGGTGCACAGAAAGGGCAAAGAGAATGTAGTTCCGGATGCCCTGTCCAGAAGTGTAGCTGTAGTCCAAGATTCATCTTCGGCATCTTGGTACACCTCCTTGGTCGAAAAGGTTACGAGTCATCCCGATGATTATGCTGATTTCCGCTTAGAAGACGGCAAGTTGATGAAGTTCGTTACTGCAAAGAACGAACCGTACGACAGCCGTTTTGAATGGAAGATTGTTCCATCGCCTGACGAGATTCCTACCATTGTGAAGGACAGTCACGATGAGACCTTCCACCAAGGCTACGAGAAAACTTTGGCTCGTATCCAAAAACGTTATTATTGGCCGAAAATGGGCCCAAACATACGGTCATACATTCAGGCTTGCACTATGTGCAAAGAAATTAAAGCACCATTCGTAGCAGTCACTCCAGAAATGGGCAACATGCGCCAAGCATCTCGTCCGTGGCAAATAATTTCGATTGATTTCGTCGGCCCCCTCCCACGCAGTCGAAAGGGCAATCAACACCTTTTGGTGATCACCGACTACTTTTCAAAGTGGGTGATGATACAGCCCGTACGAAAATTGGATAGTTCTGCCGTGTGTGAGATTCTAAAGGATCAATGGTTCTATCGAAACTCCGTGCCTGAAATTATCATCACGGATAACGGTAGCACTTTTGTTTCCAAAATCTTTAAAGAGCTGCTTGACCGCTTTAAAATTACACATTGGCTTAACTCGCGCTATCACTCGCAGGCCAATCCTGTTGAGCGAGTTAATCGCACCATAAACACTGCTATCAGGACTTACGTACGGGAAGATCAGCGTATGTGGGATACAAAAATCCCCGAAATAGAAATGATCCTCAATACCACCAAGCATACATCCACCGGATTAACGCCGTACTTCATAACTCACGGCACTGAGTTGTCAGAAGTGGGGAATGACCATCGTCTATTCCGCCACGATCAAACATTATCTGACAATGAACTTGAAGAACGACGGAAACAAACGTTCTCGCAAATATACGACCTGGTCAAAGCCAATCTAGAAAAGGCACATAAATCGTCTACACAACACTACAATCTTCGGAGTCGCCGATTCTCAAAATCATTTTCCGTCGGGCAGTTGGTTTACAGGAAAAACATGAAACCGTCGAGTGCCGCCGACAACTACAATTCAAAATACGGCCAGCAGTATCTTCCGTGCAAAGTTAAGGCTAAAATTGGTTCTTCGTCATATGACCTCGAAGATCTCACAGGGAAACCACTCGGAGTATGGCCGGCAATTCATTTAAAACCCGGATAAATTAATGATACGCCTGTATCATTGTCAATCTTTATTTCCATCATTGATCATCTGTGAGGTACCTAAAAATAAACAAAAACAAACAACACTTACACCTGCGCATTGCTTTAATTGTAATCGATGCGTATGACCTTGAACTTCACCACCAAATCGTCTCAAAACCGTGAAAACAGTGAAAATCATCATGATTCACGGTGATCCTCCTCCTCGTTCGTGCAAATAGTAAACATTATTTGACATTTCACACCCACACAAGAGCTTTTTTCATTGAGTCGACATTCGCAGGGTTGAGCAAAAGGCTTTGCAGACCCCATCGTCGATATCGAAAAGCCGCTCAAGTTGCATGCAATATTTTCTCGCTTGCGAGAAAGGAGTAAGCAAGCAGCTGTGAGATCGGTTCATTAAAAATAAGTTTCGCAAAACGGTCACCGGTTCTCTGGAAATCAGAGACACCTAGAGTGACCGTCGAAACAACCATAATATTAGGGCGCCCTAGAATTATATGTTTTAGAATACGAAAAGTTGAATGAATGAAGAATGAATATGAAAGTATGAAGGAAATGAATGACTGGAAATGTACGAAATGAATGAAAAACAGACTGAAAGAAAATGAATGAATGAAAAAAGAATGATAAATGGAATGTTTGAAGTTGAATTTGTGTTTAATTTACAGAGTCTAGTCCAAGGTGTATCTTGTGACGTCACTACTTCCAAAGAGAAGAAATAGTTCATCTGTTCTCTATAATATAGAAAGTAAACTAGTATAGCTGATTTAGTCAACAAATGTTGACTGGAAAATAATTGATTTTGGCCTTGTATTCAGTGGGTTTTGTGAGTGGAAATAATAATGCGAGCTTTTCTGACGAAACCTGGTTAAGTAAACAAAAATTTTCTTCTTTGCGATTTATGGATTACAAATTTATATAATCTAACTACGTATCGGGATTAACAAAGCGACTCCATAGATAACCAAATCTGGATAAGCAGATCCCACACTTTAACGAAAAGTATTGGAGTCTCCAGGACCTTTTGTATAATCGCTCGGAGCGATGGCTATATTTTTTGCTGTAGCAGGCTTACTCTTCTAAGTTCAAGTGATTTGGGGGAACAGCACTTGCCGTTTAGGAACAATCATTGCAATCAATCTGAATTTAACAGAGCAGAGAACTAGATTAAAAATAACCGGCCTTCAATCCACATGAGTGCTTAATCAAAAGTTTCAGGGTTTTGTATTTTTGATGAAGACAAACTCGGCCACAACATGAACTCATATTGGACGCTAGGGAGAGTCTTCGCTTTGAAACAGAAATCCAAAATCGGGTTCATTTAAAAGCAGGCTTATTCTAACAAATTTACGTGATTTGGAGGAAAAGCACTTGCCGCCCAGGAACAATCATTGCTTTAAATCAATTTAAATTTAAAAGAAAAGAGAACTTTTGGCTGAATCTTTGTTTGGAGATCTGATTTTCAAACTTGGATAATCTCATTAAAAAAAAACTTGTAGTTTTTTTTTACACCCGATCCGGGATAATTGTTACCTCTGTGATAGGTCCCAATCCCAATTTTGCATTTTTCTTTTTGTTTTCTTCTTCGTTTTCTTGTTTGTTTTCATTTGTAAATAATTATGCTTAAGTACTAGAATAAATAAACCAAACCTGTAAATATGTAAATAAATTCCCATAATCTTTTCCAACGATACCATTCACACTAAAATTAAATGTATATAATAAATAAGCTGAATTAGATAAAAATATAAATGAATTAAATTTGAATTTGAATTTTCCATACCCTATTATCCCCCTGGTATCTCAACGTTAAACCATTTCCTATCCTATATGTACATATTCATCATGGCGCGCGGTACCAACTTTGCGGAGACAAACCCTCCCGGGAAATGTTCTCCTATGCTTGGGAATTGCGGAGTCATGGAATGCCTTATAAGCCTAAGCAGGCTCAAGCTAGGTCTCTTTTCGGTAACGAAATTCCGACAGTTTAATTCGTCCGTTATTTTAACAAGAAATTAAAACCTATTTCTCAGGAACGAAATCCTACGTGAGTGAAGTAGTAAGTGCCGGCGATAATCTTGTGCGGCGAAATAGTTACCGGGAGTGAAGTAGTGACCCAGAAAGTTGATGCCCAAACCAACATTGGCATTCAACGGACGATTTCTGCGTCAACTTTGTGAATTCGAAGCCCCGCAGACCAACTCGGCTCAGTCAGGACGCCAGAGGAAGTTTTTTTCGGCGGGTATCCAGTGCTCCAACCCGATAGTCGACAACGGCGTCGGCAAGCAAATCGGTTCGGCCACCACCAACTGGTCGAACGGCGAGAGGCCCGAAGGACGAGACCCCTTTCAGCGAAGAGTACCGACAGGTGATGTTGAACTGTGCATTCCTTTTTTCCCATTGAATTCCCTTCCCCAAAATTAATAAATTAAAATTGTAAATATTCATCTTCTTAGTATTAAAGCTTAATTATTTCGCGCGCAATTCCCTTTCCTCCCTCTTTCGTGCATGAAATTGAATTCGCGGCGCAGGATTGGGAAGTGAGTCCGCCCAACGATTCTCCCGGACAGACCCTGAGAGGGCTAAGTGTAAATAGTTATTTAAATTTTTTTATTGTAATTGTAATTGTAATTATTGTAATAATTGTAATTTGAATTAGTTTTTTGCTCTTTTTCTTAGTGTTAGTGTTTTTCTTTACCTTTTTCTTAAATATACTGAATTAAATAGTAATTTAGTAACAAACAAGGTTTTTGCAAAAATTCTTTCGGGATTCCTCTTTGAGATTTTACGCGATTCCCTCTGGTGTTTCTCTTGGGATTTCCACAGGACATCTTCTCAGAATTTCTATCAGAGAGGCTATAGAAGTTATTCCTGGGATTTCTACTGGAGCTCCTCCGAGGAATTTTTATGGAGTTTTTCCCGAATTTTCTGCATTAGTTCCTCCAGAAACTTCTTCCAAAGTTTTATCTGTAATACCTGCAAGAAATTTCTGTGATCTTTCTTCTAGAGTTCCTTCCTCGTTTTCAACGGGAGTTTCAACCGGTATAATTTTTAAAGGCTTTCACGGGGTTTGATTAGAAATTTTACCTGAGATTTATCTCGGAGTTTCTCTTGGAACTTCTCTCCAAAGATTCCTGGGATGCCTCTTAGAGTTTTTCTGAATTTACCCTGGACTTTCTCCTAAGATTTTTTCCAGAGTGACAGCAGAAAATATGATATTTCTTATTGTTTACTTCCCGTGAATTTTATCAGAGCCATACTGTTCCTCGTAGTTGTGCTGGATTTCTCGCAGTGATCCACCTGAGATTTTTTTTACAGATTTTCTGTGCATTATTGTCGCGCTTATCTTTTATTAGAGTCCTGCGGCGGTCGTACGCTCGCAATGCATACCGCCGCATGACAGTCGCAAGGCAAAACAAAAGAAAAAGTGTTCCCGCCAACAACAAAAGCACGTGGGTTTCGCGAAGTGACAGATGTTTTTGAATGTATTAGTGACGAACGGCAAGAGTAGCTCAGTGGAATGAGTGTTCTTGCTGTCAAACCCCATATAGTGGAATTATATACTTCTAAATCTGGTGACGCTGTTATGATTAGTGACTGTCGCGCTAATATCAGAAGCCAGAGGCAGGTAATCGCCATATTCTGATTTTTCTTGAGAGGCATAATATTCTCAGAACTCTTCCTAAAATCTTTACAAGGAAATTATCCTGAGATTCTGAATATTCCTTTAGGCTAACAGGTACTTCCAGAAGGGTCAAAGAATAATCCTGAAAGAAAAACATGAGGACATCCAAAAAGGAATTGAAAACCTCATGGAATGCTGGATGCAGCTACAAGCGAAATTTCGCGGGGAAATCCAAGAGAAATATCGGAAACCTATCGGTAAAAATGCCAAGATAAGCTGTTGGAAAGCTATTCCGGAAAACGAGGGGGATATCTTTAGTAGTTTCATCAGAGATTCCTCCGTGAGTTCTTTTAGGGATTCCTTTTCAAATCCTTCAGGAATTCTTCCGAGAGTTCCTTCAGAACTCCTTTAGAAGTTTCTTCAGGATTACTGCTAGGGATATCTTCTGATGTTCCTTCAGGGATTCATCCAGTAGTGTTCTCTCAGAAATTCAAAAATAACTCCAGGAGTTCGTATTGGGATAACTTCAAGTATTCATTCCAAAGTTCATTCAGTGATTCCTTCAGGAGTTCATTCAGAGATTCCTCCAGGAGTTCCTTCAGGCATTCCTACAGGGATTACTTCAGGAGTTCTTTCAGGGATGACTACCGGACTTCCTTCAACAATGCCTTTAGCAGTTTCTTCAGGGATTCCTCCAAGGGTGCCTTCAAAGATTTCCTATGGTATTCCTCTAAGGATTCCTCCAGTGGGTCAATACTTCAATAATCAATGCGGAATGTGATCGCGTTTAATATTTATTCTTTTTTTCTATTTCTTTCAGTTTATTCTGACCATCATGGCTGTTCAATATCTATCAATCCGGCTACCAAACCACCTACATGGTGAACACCATTCTAGACATCTCCGTTGTAGTCACCGTCAGCATTAGAGAATGTAGTGATTTTTGTTTAACTATTGTAGTTTGTATATGTTTATAAGTATTAAAAACCACGACAAGGGGGGAGGGAGGTTGGTTGTTTTGCTGGGCTCTATAAAATATCCGATAGCCCAAGAGTAGATTCACTATTTTGTTTTTCCAAAGCTACCCGAATAAAAATTTGCATTAGCCTGACATTTAATTTTGATGTGTACATCAACATCAAGTTTTAATGTACTTCTGTCGTTGAACATTAGAATACATTACGATTTAGATGTGTTTATGCAAGGTAACATAATGTATACATCAGGAAATCAAATGTTTTATGATGTCAAGAATATTATCCAGAACATCAAAACCTGACGTTTTCAGATGTTTTTTGATGTACAAAAACGTAAGATTCAAACGTTTTTCTGATGTATGTTGATGTATAAAACAATAGATTCAGACGTTCCCTGATGTATATTGATGTATGAAAACGTTACATTCCAACGTTTTTTCTGATGATTTGCAATGTACAAAACGTCAAATCTAGACGTTTTTATGTTTTTTTTGACGCACAGAAACATGCGATTCGCATGTATTTTTGATGTTCTCAGATGTTTTGAATGTTTTCTGATGTTGAACGTTAGAATTAGATTGCGATTTAGATGTGTTTATGCAAGGTAACATTATGTATACATCAGGAAACCAATCGTTTTTTGATGTCAAGAATATTACCCTGAACATCAGAACCTGATGTTTTCATATGTTTTTGGATGTGAAAAAACATTAGATTTAAATGTTTTCTGATGTATGCTGATGTATGTAAACGTTAGATTCGAACGTTATTCTAATGTTTTTCGATGTAAAAAACGTAACATCTAGTCGTTTTCAAATGTTTGTTCATGTACAGAAACATTATATTCTGACGTTTTTCTAATGTCCTCACATGTTACCTTTAATTTTGAGGTGTTGTCTTTACCGTTTGCTAAAGGGGCACATTAGGCCCAAAGAGGGTCACCACCATGTGGTCTGGTAACCCTCTTCAAAAAATGCATATCAGAATTTTTGATATGCGCAATACACGAGCCGACACCTCCCTTTAGATAATTGGAGAACCAAGTTCGTTATCGATTGATATCTTCGTGATTTAACGTTAGAATCTGATGTCACCCCGTTTATTTCGATGTTTTTACGTACTTCAATTTGCTTAAGCATGACGTTGGCGTATAATGTAAGATTAGAAGATAACGTTTTTGAATGCATTTTGATGTTTATGCACATAACGACATGACATGACATGACGTTTGCTGTTAATGTAACATTAGAAGTAAACGTTTTTGGGTGTTTCCTAATTTTTATGAATACGTCGTTCAACATCAGTACGAAATTAGGGTTAGAATTTAACATTAGAACCCAACGTTTTCAGATGCATCTGCATTTGTAAACGTCTAGAGGTAACGTTTTTTACATCGTAAAACATTAGAATATCGTTTGCATCTAATGTTTACATACATCAACATACATCAGAAAACGTTTAAGTCTTATGTTTTTGCACATTAAAAAACTTCTGTAAACATTTAAATCTAATGTTTTTGCACATCAAGAAATGTCTGAAAACATCAGGTTGTGATGTTCTGGGTATTGTTCATGACATCAAAAACATTTGATTTTCTGATGTATGCTACCTTGCATAAACACATCTAAATCGCAATGTAATCCTGATGTAGGAGACATCAGGGAACGTCTAAATCTAATGTCCTTGATTTTTAAAGAGTAAAGCGTTCAACATCAGTACGCCATTAGCTCATAATGTAACATTAGAATCTAACGTTTTTTGATGTATCTTGATGTTTATGAGAACAGTTTATAAGTCACTTTTACGTTTGATCAGAAGTTATCAAAATTGGTTCACCAAGTTCGCCCAGGCTGCGAGGTGACGCATTACATGCCTAACTTTATTAAATTATTTGTGGGGATTTTAGTTCTTTGTCCGTTTGGCTAAATTTTTGTGTTGAAGATCCTTTAGACAGTATGGATCCCTTATACCTCAGCGATGAGGAACTCAATTATGAGTTGGATTTGCGCCGATGCAACCAACCAGCTTATGCAACCCGCAGAATCAAAGGAGTGCAGTTGAGAGCACTCATTCAAAAAGAGTTTGCCGAAAACGTGAAATATACGTCATCTGAGCATGCCATGCCGCCAGATGTTAACATTCATCGTTGTGAACAGCAAGTTAGACTGCTGATTCCAATGATTGAGACGGCACTCAAGAAACGTAACACGGATTTTCTAATCCAATCCCGATCTCGAATGTTACATTATCGAAATCGTCTGTCAAACGTGAAACCTCCGTTAGACCTGATCGATATGCACGCGTCGGTGTCAATGCAAGTGAAGTTCCTGATAGAAGACATCAGTGATCGATTTGTTGATCCGGTAATTAGTGATAGTAGTGCGCAAGTGTTACAACCAGCAGATGGAGCGGGATCACTGGAATACCAGCTTGAAGCGGTTCAAACTTTGGACCCCTTCGAATTATCTCCCCTCACTAAACTCCGTTCCAACTTTCTAGTATCTCTATTAATCGCTTCGTAATCACGCGGCGAAGTAAAAATCCCGACCGGTCACTTACCCGAATAAGTGTAGACTGTCTCATCGTATCCTCTCCTCATCCATCTTCGATAAGTATAGTAGGGTGGTCCGTTACAACTCCCCCTTCCAGCGAAAACTAGGAATGGCACATTCTGCAGTTCCGCGATTTCGTATTCTTTGCCACTCCTAGTCTATTCCTCATACGTTTCTTACTGGGATGACCCCGTAGGGCCGAAGTACGGTTTCATTGAGCTCACATGAAACCGTCCCCTCTCCTTTCCATGTAGTGGGTGGGATAATACGTAGACATCATCCTGACAAATCTTGGCTACCTTGTATGGTCCCTCGTAAATCATGAAGAACTTTTTAATCTCCCCTTCTGATTCAGAGGACACCGGGTTGGCCCGAAGAAGTACCAATTCCCCAACATTGAACACCTTCGTACGGGTTGGTGCCTTGCTATTTCGTGCATCGGCCTTTTTCTTCATAGTTGCTCTTACTGCTTCCAAATTTACGTTCTCGGCTTCTTCGGGTGGATATTTGATTTGGCTTCGAAGAATATTAAAAAAAAAAAAAATTGCCTTGACAATATGTACGACATAATCGGGAAATCTCACGCATCACCCGTTCAACCGGGTTTGCCTGTGGATGGCGCACACAGGTATGGATTAACCTAATCCCTTGTAGCTTACAGTTTTCGGTCCAAACTTTTGATGTAAACTGCGTACCTTGATCGCAGAGCAGTGCTTCAGGTTTTCCGTGGTCTTTGATGTATTTTTCAATGCGGCGCCAGAGTACATGCGATGTAGGTTTCCTTAAACTGCATAGGGTTACAAACTTGGTGAATACGTCCAGTATTACGAAGATATACTTGACACCAGCGGAACCCGTAGGTAGCGGCCCATATAAATCCAAAGAAAGAATTTGGTTCTTTTCTCTAGGAAGAATGCTTCTACATTTTCCTACTACCGCCTACCCTCGTTGGTTTGACCGCATCTAATCTGAACACTTTTTAATTTGACCCCCGCTAATCTGCATATCGTTCAAACTAAAAATGGTTCAGATGTCATTCTGCCCATGGAACGGGGTGAAACGGAACGCGGTATCAAAACAAAACAGCAAAAAGGGTTACCATCAGTGTGTTTTTAGATGCCCACAGGGTTACTAGAAGTTCAAATTAAAAATTAACCCCGTTGGTTTGCATGAGGTGTCGTTCAAACCAACGGGGGTAGACGGTAGTTTGAAGTTTTGGTTCTTGGCTAACTGACAAACCAAGCAGTGTTTGATGAACGTCTTAATATCTCTTCGCATTCCTCTCCAATAAACGGCTCGTTTAACCGAGTTAGTGGTTTTGTAGACACCAAAATGTCCCTTTTCCTCATGGTAAACCTTCAGCAATGTTTGAACTAGTGGATTTGGTAACCAGAGACGCCAATCTTTGTCTCGGGTTGTGCGGATGAATAATATGCTGTCCTCCACTTTGTACTCCGTCTTGCCTTTCGTCAATACGTCCGTGTGAGCCATTGTTTGTTTGATGCTCGAAATTTGTGGATCCTGATTTTGAAGCATTCCTAGGTTCTTCATGGAAATGCGTAGCTCTAGTTCGATTGGTGACAGCCGGGCATTTATGCGAGCTACCTGGAATGTAGACTCATTCTCCTTTGCTCCGTGTTGGCTCGTTCCTTCAGGATAGCGTGACAGCACGTCGGCGATGGTATTTGTTGCACCCTTAACATGTTCGATCTCGAAATCGTATTGTTGCAGAAACAGTATCCATCGAGTCAGCCGCCCGTTGAGCAGTTTACATTGTTTCAAAAAAATAAGCGCCTTGTGATCGGTGATTATTTTGATTGGTCGCCCTAATAAGTACTGTCGCCATTTATCTAATGCCCATATAATGGCCAAAGCTTCTAATTCGGTTACTGTGTAGTTCACTTCGGCAGGTTTGAGGACCCGGCTGGCATATGATACTACTCGATTATTCCCTGAACAGTCCTTTTGAAACAAGACCGCTCCAACTCCTCTGACAGAACTATCAGTTTGTACGTGGAACTGCCGAGTAAAATCTGGGTGGTGCAACATGGTATGTTCTAGGAACGAGTCTTTCAACTCCTGGAAAGCTCGAACTTGGTTTGCACCCCAACTCCAAGTTCTGTTACTCTGAAGCAGGTCGTAAAGAGGTCTGGCTTTCACAGCAAAACTGGGAACAAATCGAGCGACGTAGCTGGCCAGACCCATGAAGCTGCGTAGATCTTGTACGGAAATTGGAACCGGAAAATTTCTGATCGCAGCAGTTTTAGAAGGGTCGATGGAAATACCATCTCTACCTATGAGGTGCCCCAAAAAGTCCACTTGTTCTTGGAAAAACGTCGATTTAGAAATGCTCACCTTGAGACCCGCCTCCCTCATTCGTGAAAAAAGGTTTCTGAGATGATCGATATGCTCCGCGAAAGTGTTGGAATGGACCAACAAATCATCTATGTACTTCTCGACAAACTCGAGTATTTCGGGACCTAAGATGAGGTCCATGGCTCTAGAAAAACTGGCAACCGCTGTGTTCAGTCCAAACGGTAAGACGTTAAACACGTATGTTCTAGAGTTGTGCATGAATCCAGTATATTTACGATGTTCTTGTTTAATTGGAATTTGCCAGTATGATGCTGTCAAATCAATTGTAGAAAAGTATCTGGATCCATTAAACTTCTGCAAAATCTCCTGGATATTGGCCGGTTTTTCATGATCTTTTACCAACACCTTGTTAAGCCTACGGGCATCTAAGCACACTCTAACATCACCGTTTCTCTTAATTGTGGTGACTAGCGGGTTCACGTAGGGAGTGGGGCTTCTAGAGATTACACCCCATTCCTCCATTAATCGTAATTTTTCATCAACCTTGCTGATTCGCGAATAGGGTATGGGGTACTGTTTCTGATTAAAAGGCGCTTCATTTGTCACCAAAATTTCGTGGTAGTACTCGGTGGTGAAACCAGGTTGTTGGTCAGAGAAAATATCCTCGAACTCCTTCTGTAATTCTCTCCAGGTCTGCTCCTCATATTCCGTAAGAAGTAGGGGATTGGGCCGATGGTCATTTCCTTCCGGTTTTTTTTTATCTTCCTCGGTCTCGAAGTTTACCATGCTTTCGCATAGCAGGACATTCTCAATACAGCGCGACGTTTTCCCCTCCACACTAAAGTCCACCCACATCTCGGTGTCCTCGTGCAACAAACGTATCTTCTTTTCATCTTGATGAATCCAAACAGCATACTGGTCTTGAAAATCTTCTCCGAGGATCATGGAGTTGATAAGCTCTCTAACGACGACGAAAGGGACGTCAAATGATCGTTGCCCAATACGTATCTCCAGTAGCACCTGCAGATTGACATTTTTGCTCTTCTTTCCAAATGCTCCACGTAAGGAAATAGCTTTCATCGGCAACTCTGGCATAGAAATCTTGGCTTTTTTCAACCGGTCGTAGAGATCCGAAGAAATGCAAGAGAGCTCACATCCACTGTCAACAAGGGCGTCGACTTGTAGACCTGCCAGCTCTACAGTAATGTACGAGGATCGCTTAATTTTTTCAGTATTTTCCAGCATTGACTCCTCTTCGAGTTCTAGGAGCTGTTCGCGACCCACAAACACTGTCAACACTGCTGGGTCTATTCCTTCGCACGATTCATCTTCTTCCACAACGGCCATCCTAACGTTATTTGTACCCGTAATTCCTCCTACATTCCCATTAGGTGTTCCTCTCGAATTTCTTACAGGTATTCCTTCTCTACTCCGCCAACTTGGTGAATTCATACCGTCTCTAGCATTTCCATTGTTGTATCGTAAAGATCCGTTGATAAATCGATCCTCTGCTTGCAAGATATTATAACCAGAGCCAATGTCCATACATGATCCTAGCAAATGTTGAACATTTCTTGGAAAGTGACGTGATAAAAATTGGATCAGTTCTCTTTCCGTAGGCGGTGGGGTTAAATACCGGGCTTTAGCAACGATTCCCAAAAAATATTCAGCCATACGCGATCCATTTCTTGGTACATAATTTCCCCGAGCGATTTCTTCGGATACTTGACGCTGTGCTGTTTGACCCCAAAAGTTCTCCTTGAAGTGATGCACGAACGCAGCATAATCTTGGAACAGGTACTCAAATCCACGTGCCCACACCTTAGCTTCTCCTGTTAAACAGGACAATGCTACTGGAAGTTTCTCAAATTCTGCTAACCCTTGATGGTAACAAAAGCGATCAAGTTCGGTGAGAAACTCAATCGGATGACGCTCGTCGTTTTCGCCCCGAAACGTTGGTCTCGGGAACAATCCATTTCGGGAAGTTTGTCCATCATTAATCGTTGAAGGCGCCATTCCGACCGTCACGGTATGATGTAGCGGTCCTATTCCATGAGGGCGAGGTATTTGTTGGAAGCCACTCGGTGGGGGGCCTGTAACTACAGTTGGTGTATTACCACCTGGCCATCCCGAACTCATTCCTAGCCCACCGAATGAAATACCTGGCGCAGGCCCTGCAAATCTACCAGATGATGCCCCGATCGGATTATAAACGGTGTATGTTGGATCCCCGAAAGCAGTACTGTAAGCCTGAGGCGCCCTTGGTGGTAGTACAGTACCAGTCAAATTTGGTGCAGGGAATCTCATGACGTTTTCTGCATCCGTCGGATTATTGACAAACAAAGGTCCCTGCTGGAGTACTGTTGGGTTAGTTCTCCCTTGCGGGTGCGTTACGAATGATGGAGGTCCTTCGTTTCGTGGTCCTAAGAATGCTTGATTCCTAGGTTCAGGTCTTGTTTCCAAAACATTTCTTTCCAGAGCATCTATGCGTCGGTGCAACGTTTTAATCATGTCCACCAACACATTTTGACTCTCTATGTTTCTTTCCAACAACTCCGCAGTGTTGTTTTCTGAAACTCCGGATGCACCTTGATGATGGATCACCGGTGTTTCACTACGTTCAGGATTTACAGGATCGTTTGTGTCCCCTTGCAGCTGGACACTGTTGTCGTCAGGTAGTCTGGGTACGTTATCTATCCGCTGCTGCTGGATGTCGCCCAATTGAGCATTTTCCTCATGATCCCCCACGTTAGAGCGCGGAGTTGATGCAAATTGTACCCTATGAATTCGCGGCATAGTAGGTTGACTTGGTGGGAAATTCAACCATGAATAATCATTGTTTACACCTTCCATCGTTTATCTGTATTACTCTACACTACCGATACAGTTCAAATTGACACTATCCCAATGCGTATTCTTGATTCCAATCAATCACTACCACATTCGTTTTCCTCTCCGACACATACTATCTCGAACCACCACGATAAGGCACTCACATCCATTAAGTGACTCGGCTCATGCCGAGTAGGTGGTCACTTCTCACTCTTCAAAATCTCCCTTCTCATCCACGTCCATATTATCACTTCCTCATATCTATGACCACTCATCAGCACTCATTCCCACTGATCCACGTTTCCACTTCAAGCACATGGCAATCCTCTCCCCGCGAACAATAGAATGATAGCGTCACCGTTATTTTTCTCGATGAAATTATACTATTCCGAGATGGCTTTAATCCCGGTTGAGCCCCCAGATGAAGCGGTTCAAACTTTGGACCCCTTCGAATTATCTCCCCTCACTAAACTCCGTTCCAACTTTCTAGTATCTCTATGATTCGCTTCGTAATCACGCGGCGAAGTAAAAATCCCGACCGGTCACTTACCCGAATAAGTGTAGACTGTCTCATCGTATCCTCTCCTCATCCATCTTCGATAAGTATAGTAGGGTGGTCCGTTACAAGCTACACCACAACACTCTTCTTTCACCGGAGGAAGAACAGAACCAGAGTAGAACGGCAGCAGCGATCACACAAACTGGCGCTATAAGGAGGCAAAACAACGAAGGACTTCACAACGGCTTTATCCGAGCGACAAGCTCACCGATTCGGTCGGGCAAAGGAAGAGGACGCGGAGTTGCGATAAACCGACCGTTTGAGAGACGAGCTACTGATACAACTGCTTCAGCGTGAACAGCACGCACAGGACAGGCAAGAGACAGGAAGAGGCCTCAAAGCGGTTCATAACTGGTCATTTAAGTTCAAAGGCGAAAAGGACACCACATCGTTAAACACATTACTAGACAGAGTGGAAACCTTTGCACGATCAGAGGGTCTTTCCGACAATACCCTGCTAAAGTCGATCAAACATCTGTTACTAGATGACGCTTTGGATTGGTATGGCCGAGCGGTGTCGCAGAACCTGTAAGTGACGTGGGCGGCTTTCAAAAACGAAATACGTGAAGAGTATCTACCCAGCAGCTACGAACAGATCCTAAAATTAGAAGCCATCTTCCGGTTTCAAGCACCGGACGAATCCTTCGCGAAGTACTATCGTGTCATATCAGCATTGTTTCGTTTCGTTCAGCCTCCCATGAGCGAGCAGGAAAAATTCTTTATGTAAAGAAAAATATGAACGCCGACTACGCAACAATTGTCACCGCAGCGAGGCCAGCATCTTTACAGGACATGGTCGAGGTTTGCAGTAGCTACGATGAGACCCGCATGTTGCTGAACCGACAGAAACGTCTTCCTTTCCCACAGAACAGCTTGTTGGAGCCCAACTTGGCAACGCCGGTGAACCGTCCAACACCTTTGAATCGTGGAAACCCCCGATTCGGACGAGTACATGCACTGAACTCGGAGGAGGACTTCAGCCAACTGGAATCCTGCAGCTGTCAACCACAGGCGACCGCGAGTAAACAACCCACCGCTAGCGACAACCGCAAGAAATTGCAAGAATCGGAGTCCACAGGCGAGAAGGAAGATTGGCAGCAACGGATCCTGGAGTTAACGGAACAAGTGAATGCGTTGAAGCTACGGCAATATGACATGGACGAGCGGCCGCATCGAAATCAACGGATTCAAGACCAAGAACAGCCGGAACGTGCGCCAAAGGAGAGGGAGATTGATCTGCTGGAATTGCGATGGAGACGGGCATAGGTTTATGGATTGCCCAAAGCCGCAAGCAGTCATGTTCTGTTACCGATGTGGACACAAAGGGTATTCTCTGCGCAACTGTCCCACATGTCGAGCAGGCTTGGGAAACGCAGTTACGGGGAACCAGTAATCGAGAGAAGGAGATCCTCGCAAACCTTCTACAATCCCTCAGAAATCCCGAATCCAGCCATGATCAATACCATTATTATAAATCCCGAAGATGACGAACGTCCGCATGCAGAAATATCGGTTCTGGGCAAGAACCTACGAGGACTATTGGATAGTGGAGCAAGCTGTTCCCTGCTTGGTGGCAACGCGATCAAGATAATCGAAGAGTTGAATCTGAGGAAAGGAGATGCCAGGGGCCAGATCAAAACAGTGGATAGAACAGCGCACAGCATAAGAAGCTTCGTTTATCTCCCGATATCATTCAACAACCGGGTTCAGACAATCGCAGTACTTTTGGCTCCATCCTTACAGAATGTGTTGTGCTTGGCATGAACTTCTGGAACACCTTTATTGTCAAACCAGTATGCTGCGCGATGAACGAAGTTAACACAGAGACCAGGGATCATCCGGAGACCGATAAGACTGCAGCGGAAGAACCAACGAAGGAGTTAACACCAGAGCAGAAAAGAGCGTTGGATCGTGTCATCGCAACTTTCTCTACTGCAAAGGAAGGCGTATTAGGTCGCACCACTCTCTACGAACACCGGATAGAAGTCGGCGAGGCTAAACCCAAGAAACAACGGCATTACCCGATGTCTAAATACGTGCTAGACGAAGTCAATAAGGAAATCGATCGAATGCTGGCGCTGGACGTCATAGAGGAGGCTATGTTCTCTCCGTGGAACAACCCACTGGTGGCGGTGAAAAAGAAGAACGGCAATTACAGGGTTTGCCTAGACGCACGACACTTAAACTCTATTATGACGAATGAAGGATACCCGATACCGCAGATCTCCGACATCATCAACAACCTTGGGGGATGCGCATATATCTCGTCGATAGATTTGAAAGACGCCTTCTGGCAACTACCACTGGAGGGAGCGTTCAAACCGTTGACTGCGTTCACGGTACCTTCCAGAGGGCACTTTCAGTTTAAAGTAGTGCCGTTTGGGCTTTGCACGGCCAGTCAAGCACTCTATCGGCTGATGACCCATCTGTTTGTCGACCTTGAACCACGAGTCTTCCACTATCTAGATGACATCATCATCTGTTTGCGCACGTTCGAAGAGCACTTGGAAATGCTGGCATCTGTTTGTCGACCTTGAACCACGAGTCTTCCACTATCTAGATGACATCATCATCTGTTCGCGCACGTTCGAAGAGCACTTGGAAATGCTGGCAGAGGTAGCGGCTCGGCTGCGACGTGCGAATCTCACCATATCACCAGAAAAATCAAAATTCTGCAGGGAGGAGATAAAATATCTAGGCTACGTGTTGAATGAGAATGGGTGGAAAGTTGACGACGAAAAGATAGCCTGCATAGTCAAGTATCCAACACCTACGAACAGAAAAGAAGTCCAACGATTCCTCGGCCTATGTAATTGGTACAGGAGGTTCATAGCAGAGTTCTCACGGTTCGCAGCACCGCTAACCGAGTTAACGAAGACAAAGACAAAGTTTCGATGGACGGCGAAGGCAGAGGAAGCAGTACTCAACCTCAAAGCAGCTCTAGTTTCGGCTCCGGTGTTGATCATGCTGGACTACAACAAACCTTTCTCGGTAGCTTGCGACGCCAGCGACATTGCCATTGGGGCGGTCTTAACGCAGGAAGTGGATGGAGAAGAACACCCTGTAAGTTACTTCTCTCAGAAATTATCGTCCTCAGAGCGAAAATACTCCGTAACCGAGCGAGAGTGTCTAGCTGTGATCCGTGCCGTTGAAAAATTCAGAGGCTACATAGAAGGAGTGAAGTTCGTCGTCTACTGTGATCATGCGGCACTATCATACTTGCTGTCCTTAAAGAACCCAACCGCACTCATGAGCAGGTGGATCCTCAGATTGAATGCATTTGACCTGGACATCAAATACCGTAAAGGAAGTTTGAATGTAGTACCAGATGCGATCTCGAGGATTGTGGCGACCACCAGCTTTACAACGGAAGAAATAGAGGATTCGTGGTACGAAGCGTTGCAGCACAAATTAAGAACACAAGCAGAAGACTTCCCTGACTTCAGGTTAGTTGAAAACCACATCTATAAGAACACATAAAACGCTGGACAGGGTTCAATCGCAGTTCTACTGGCCAAAGATGAGAGAAAACATTGGACAGTACGTTAGAAGCTGCGGCGTATGCAAAGATCCAAATACCACCATGATGCCGGGCATGGGAAGCCTAAAACCTGCTAGAATACCGTGGGAACTATTATGTTTCCAGTTCAAAACCGAATTAGCGACATTTTTTCTTTGACTTCCGCTGCTTTTGCCTTGCGTTAAACACAATGTCGGAAGTGGGGCGCTGTATAGAGCACCAGGTGTACAATACAGCGCCCCACTTCCGACATTATGTTTAACGCAAGGCAAAAGCAGCGGAAGTCACAGAAAAAATGTCGCTGATTCGGTTTTGAACTGGAAACATAATAGTGTCGGTAGAGTTTGTCGGTCCTCTGACACGCTCAAAGCGCGGCAACACGGTTCTACTAGTCGTGGAAGATTGGATAACAAAGTACGTGATTGCTCATCCTATGCGCAGCGCAGACTCTGGAAAGATGGTGGAATTCCTCGAGCAGCAAGTCTATCTAAAATTTCCATGTCCCAGAATCATTCTATCGGATAACGGGAGACAATTTGAATCGATCGCTTTCAAGTTACTGCTCTCGCGGCATAAGATCACGCATATGAAGACAGCGTTCTATTCGCCAATGGTAACCATCGCGGAGCTTGTTAACCGGGTGCTGATCACTTGCGTACGAGCTCTTCTGGACGATAACCATGCTGGATGGGATGATAATCTGGCGGCGATAACGGCGGCGATCAACAGCGCTAAGCATCAATTGACAAGAGTCAGTCCGCATTTCGCTAACTTCGGGAGAGATCTACTGCTACACACAGATTTATACGCTCAAGAAGACCTGAACACACCGGAAGATCCAAAGGTAGCACAGGACATGCGGTTATCGACAGTGAAGAGGATCCAAGAGTTCGTGCTGCAGCGAATAAGGAGGAACCATGAGAAGACCAAGCAACGATACAATCTGCGGACAAGGCAGGTAGACTTCAAGAAAGGAGACATCGTTTGGAGACGCACGTTTACCCAATCTTCCAAGGCAGATCACGTCAACAAGAAGCTGGATCCGAAGTTCGTGCCAGCAATGGTGAAACAGATCCTGGGAACGAACATCTACATGCTGGAGGACGTTGCTGATGGCAAGGCAGGCCGTTATCACGCAAAGGACATCGAGGCAGATTAAGCAAACTTGGTAAAGCTATGTCCACAGGCAAAGCCTGTCAACGATGAGCCCTATGCTCCGAAAATCCGTGCCTAGCGGGAAAACGGCTGTCAGGTCAGGTGTGATGAGCAAAAACTTCTATATGACTACCTCTCCACCTCGACAGTTTCATCAGTTATGTAAGCATCCTTGTTGCAGACTACGACCTTCATCACGAAGAAAAGAACACACGCATTGCGGTTACAACAGTCAGAAAACATCATTGCGGTCATCGCACGCTTCCGTCGCGCCAGGAAATAGACCGCTCGCCTTTCGCGAAACGGGAGAAATCGCACCTTGCAGTTCTGGAAACGGGATGCAGGGAGCTGGCCAATGTTCCAGATAGTGTCTTGGGTAGGAGGAACGGAGACCCGGGGTCGACGACCAACAAGCGGTTCGGCGCGGAGTTGATGTTTACGGCCACTATTGCCAAACATGAGGCGGCGTCGCCAACATCCCCCTCCCCGTAAGGATGAGTGTTGACTTCAGCTTTACAAGTATCTGCGACGTCTAGCACTGCCAGTTTACTAACCGGCCTTCTAAAAACTCCCTTCGATGTCTGCACAACAGCTTGACGAACTCTGCCATCACGACCTTTCACCACATCTAAGATTCGTCCTCGAACCCATCCGTTGCGTCTCGTATCTTCGATTATGACCACTAAGTCTCCTGACTCAACGGCCTTGACATCTTCAAACCATTTTGTACGCCGTGTTAGCGTAGGAAGATACTCCCGAATCCAGCGTTTCCAAAAATGGTCCAAGTTTGCCTGCAGGGTTTCCCAAGTCTTGCGGAGTACTTGGTTGGGACAGCCTATTTCTCGCGAGGGCTGTTTCACGCCACTAGAACTCCCCAACAAAAAATGGTTGGGCGTGAGCGCCTCCTGTTCCGAAGCATCTAGCGGCAAATAGGTTAGGGGACGGGAATTGACGATTGATTCAGCTTCTGCTAGGTATGTTAATAGTGCTTCATCGTCAAGTTTCCTGTCCTGCGGAACACTGGTTAACGCCGTCTTGATTGAGCGTACAAGACGCTCCCATGAGCCCCCCATGTGGGGAGCCGAGGGGGGTATGAAATACCACTTCGTTTGCGTATTAGTAAACGTTGCTGCTGCCTCTTCATCAATGCACTTCATCTGCTCTTTCAGGATTCCATCTGCACCGACGAAATTGCGTCCGTTGTCGGAGTATATCTCCAACGGTGCTCCTCGGCGACCGAACCTGCGAATGCAGGCTATGCAGGACTGAGTCGACAGGTCATAGGCGACCTCAACGTGCACTGCACGAATTGTCAAACATGTGATGAGGCAAACCCACCGTTTTGCATTGGATCGACCTACCTTTACGAGAAGAGGGCCAAAGTAGTCAATCCCGACATAACTGAAAGGTCGCACCCCTGGCGACAGTCGAGCTTCTGGCAATGGACTCATTATGGGAACGGTCGGTCGTGCTTTATGGACTTTGCACCACTGGCAGCTCTTTGATACGGTCCTCACAACTCCTCGAATTCGTGGAACGTAGTATTTTTGCCGGAGCTCATTGACAATCGTCTCCGTGTTACCATGTAGGTACTTCCTGTGGTAGTTGTCGATGATCAAATAGGTGACATGATGCTTCTGCGGAAGTATAACCGGGTACTTGAGGTCGTATTCATCCACGCGTGCTACTCCAGTGCGGCTGTCAATGCGCATGACCCCGAACTCGTCTAGCATGGGGGTGAGCTTGTAGAGGGGGCTTGTCTTATCCAGTGAACGGCGCTGGTTTTCCGGAAGCTTTTGGTTCTTCATTAATAATAATAGAAACTTCGTCCGGATAGACGGTCCACTGCACCATCCTCCAGATTAGAACTTCCGCTGCCTTCAGTTCATCGTGAGTTGGTCCTTTCTCCACGATAGAGCTCGTCTTTCGGGCCTTGTGTACGGTGAAAAGATGAAAAACGTAAGCCACTGCACGAAGTAGTCTATTCCAGTTAGAAAACCGTTCGAAATCAACGAGAGGCGACAGTATTTCGTGATACATGTGACATGGACGAAGTTCATCGTTTGTTAAGCTAATCGGCGTTTTCGGTTTCGGCCAATGCTGCTCCGGCAAGCCCAAAAACTCCGGTCCTTGTATCCAACGGCTTTCTTTAACAGGGCCCCTTGCCCCACTTTGTGGCCTCGTCAGCGATGTTGAGTCTGCTTGGGATCCATCTCCATTCGCTTTCCGATGACAACGAGAGTACTTCTCCAACACGACAAGCTACAAACTGCGAGTATCTGCGATGATCAGAACGAAGCCAGGCCAAAACGGTTTTGGAATCTGACCAGGAGAAGCGCTGGTGCATAGGAACCGTGTGATTCTCTTCTACGAATGTCAGCAAACGTGCACCCAAAACGGATGCCATCAGTTCCAAACGTGGAATGGAAGCATATTTTATCGGCGCAACCTTAGTTTTTGCAGTTACGATTGAGCATTGCGGATGTCCTTCCGCATCGACGATCCTGAAGTACACTACAGCAGAATACGCCGCCTCGCTAGCGTCGACGAAAAGATGTGCTTGCAGTGTGCCATACCGCTCTGAGCTGGCAGCTTTGAAGTAGCACCGAGGTATCTGTATCTTCGCAACTTGATCAAACAGTTCGATCCATTTCCGCCACCGCTGTTCAATATCGTCCCCTACGCGTTCGTCCCAGTTTATTCCGCTTCGCCATACGTCCTGCATAATGATTTTGCCATGCACAAGGAAAGACGCAAGAAGCCCAAGCGGATCGAAAAAGGCTCATTACGGTTTTCAGTATTTGCCGTTTCGTGGGAACAGCTTTTGAGCGGAAGAGTTCCTCTATTTCCGCCCTGAACTTCGTTGAGAAACACAGCGTGTCGGTTTCTGTCACCCAGAGCATGCCGAGCACCTTTTCGGATTCACCGGAACCCGCTGCTGTCAAGTTTTTCGTGGTAGCCTTCGGTGTTTCGCCTAGATGTTGCAGGACTGCCATACTGTTGCTCGACCAATTTCGAATCTCGAATCCGCCATTTGAATGTACATGACGAACTTGTTCAGCGACGATTTTCGCTTCCGGCTCGTCCTCGAAACTGTCGAGGTAATCGTCGACATAATGACGTTTTATGATCGCCTCTGCCGCCTTGGGAAACTGGGTTTCATGGTCCTTCGCGTTCCGGTTTTTTACAAATTGTGCTGATGAAGGGGAGCTCGCTGATCCGAAAGTTAGGACATCCATCACGAATATTTTTGGTGATTCTTCAGCGGAGTCACACCAAAGGAAACGCTGGGCATTTCGGTCATCTGAGATGACACGGATTTGGTGAAACATTTCCTTAATGTCACCGCAGATGGCCACCGGATACTGGCGGTATCGGAATAGAACGGCAGGTAATGGAACCAGAAGGTCGGGCCCCGGGAGCAGGAATGTGTTCAGCGAAACTCCGTCGACTTTTGCTGCTGCGTCCCAAATTATCCGTACCTTGGATGGTTTTTTGGGGTTTACAACTGCGCCCAACGGAAGATACCATATACGTCTGGGATCGGCTTCGTTCAGTTCCGCTTCCGTGGCAGGATGAGCATAACCCTTGTCTTGATATTCCTGCAATTGCCTGTGCAAATTTTCTTTGAGGCCTGGGTCACGTGACATACGTCTCTCCAAGCACTTCAACCGTTGTAGGGCCATTGGAAAACTATCGGGAAGCTCGATATGGTTAAATTTCCACAGCAGGCCCGTAGCGAAGCTGTTTCCGTCCCTACTAGTGGTTTCTTCGAGGATACGCCGTGCTCTCCGGACGTCGTCCGATTCTAGCGGTTTTGTCGTACGTAGTCCCGTGTCTTCTGCGTCGAAGTACTCGCGAATCAGGTTATCCAGTCTCTTCGTGTCACATTCGCAAATGTGGTAACTGAGGTGCTTCGCCTCATAATCCTCTGACAGGCTTCCGTATACACACCAGCCTACCCGAGTTTTTGTAGCTATAGAGCCTCCAGTTCCCTGTACGATCTTTTGCGAACTGCTAGAGATAGATTTCGCAGGCCAATCAAGAGTCGAGGAATCGCCTTTTTATAGCTGCGGACCGGTAATCCTGCTAGGTGCTGGTACTTTCCTTGGAGTTCCTCAAAGCAGAGCGTTTGCGTAGGCAGATTCAGGCACTCAACGGTTCTGGCATTATTCAAGCTATATCCTTCCTGGCAGCCCAACTCGGAGATGTCAAGTGAGACGATTTGCGAGCTGTCTTCGGAGCGTGTAATATCGGCAGTCCATTTTAAGCACAGAGGGACTACGGGGCCTTGTAGATCTAACTGCTTTGCTAGACCATTTTCCACCAAAGTGGCTGACGAACCCTCGTCCAGGAAGGCGAAGGTATCGATGGATTTCGATGGTCCTCGTACAGTTACCGGAATGATGCGAAAAAGTACGGATTGCCCACAGTGATGGTATGCGTGATTTTCCGTTGCTTCAGTGGACGAAGAGTTTCCAGTTCTCGCCGGCGTCGAAGCGTGTAGCATGGGATGGTGACGATACTGGCATCCATCGACCTCGCATTTAGCTGAACTCCTACACGGTTTCCGCCCATGTTGGCCTAGGCAACAGCGACAAAGTTTCAAGGCAGAGATAGTTTTCCACCGACTGTCGACGCTACATTCCTGGAACGATTCGCAATCCTTGACGCGGTGATTGCCCTTTTCACAGACCGGACAGGCTCTTAAACCTTCATTTTTGCGTTGAGCCCATTGCGCCACATCGGCAGTTTCCACATGCGAGTGCATATATCCCTTTTCCTTGGATTTTAGCTTGTCGGGTCTGTAGCTCTGATCACCGGTGTACAAAACTACCTTGCTCACAGATTCCACCACGGCTGACATAAACGTGCTGAAGGTTTGCAAGTTCGCATCTGGGAACTGGATCAAATGCTGAGCCCATTGCATCTTCACACTGGAGGGCAGTTTCTCCACCAGCTCTTGTAGTAGAACCGGATTGGAGAGATGATTACGCTGGTCTGCGGCGATAAGGTGACTGACTAGGTTCCTGACAGCTATGCCGAAATCAATTAGGGTTTCCAAGCGTTCTGATTTTGGTGCAGGGGCATCCCGAGCGGTTCTTATCAGCTTACTTATTATAACTTCGGGCCGTCCATACAGCGTTTGAAGCGTGCGGATTACCTCCGGAACAGAGTCCGGATTCAGCAAGTTGTACCGTACCGATTTCAATGCATTGCCTTTTAGGCAACGCTGGAGCCGTGCCAGGTTTTCTACCCTACTGAACCCACAAGCCGATGTACTGTTGCGGAAATTACTGATAAATAACGGCCATTCTTCCGGGTCGCCGTAGAATTCAGGTAGATCTCTGGGCATCACCTGTCTGGCCGCAAGCTGTTCTGGTGACGGTCGACGTACTTCCAGAAATAACGGATCCTCCGCCGGTATTTGAGTACCCGATCGCTGTTGTTGCGGAATACTGGCTTGACCAATATCTGTCGATCGTACGAAATTGATTCGAGATGACTCACGTATACCGGGACCTTCTGATTGGAATGGATTTGTCCAACTGCACTCGCGAGTGTCACAAACAGGAGCTGGGTTCCCGGTTACTCTAGCTGGAACTGCAGTGAACTGATGATCCGGAATCTCCACTGGTAGTGGCCTAGTTGGAATTGACGAGGTAGTCCTAGGAATTGCGCCTTTCGATACGTCTCGAAGAGGCCACAGCGATTCGGCCACCGGTGGTGGTGGACGTTGCTGTAGCTGTAGCTTACATTTTCGAAGCTCTTCTTGGAGATCTTGCAGAGCCTGGTGGTCAATTTTTGATGCTTCCTGGTACTTCTGCAACTGTGATTTCAGAAGCAGCAAGTCGGTTGGAACTGCCTTTAACAGTTTTTCTTCGTGTCCTTTTTGGTTACGCCTAACAACAACTGCGCGCTTCGGTGGATGTTTGTTTACATCATGGTCATTCACCTCACCCAGTTTGCCATTGATGACGTCATCGGTTTGATCGAGAGAAATTATGGTCGGCAGAGAACGATTGGGATCGGCGTTTGTTATTGTTGTGCCTACAGCACCTTCTTCCTCGTTCGGCGAGTGGTTGGTGGGGTTCGTTGAAGGGTCATTGGCGATAGAGGGGATCTTCGGGTCGGTGAGCGATCTGCTCTCTTGGAGCGACGCTGCTACCTGTCCTACCCAATCGTGTACATGTTTCTCTCGTTCTCGGGATTCAATTTGCTCTATACGGCTGCGTACGCTGCGAGTCTCAGCTTCCTCGTCTAGCGCACACTGCTCCATGAGATCGTACTTAGCCTTCATGAACTCCTTCTCTATTGCGAGCTCTTTTTTCCGCAACTCTTTCTCCTCTGCCAGTCGCTGTAGGCTAATATCCAGCAGGGCTCTTCGGTTTGAGGACGTCGTTCGAATCGATACCGATCGAGGTGGTGGTGGTGGAGATAAACATGTGACGCATATCCAATTGGTTCGGTTGGCTACAGATGCATCGACCTTAGCGCATGAAAAATGCCACCAAGCAGTGCATTTGTCACACTGTACGATGTCGTCGGCGGTTTCGGGTCGATCACATCCAGCGCACTTGTAGCCTTCAGCCTCAGAAGTTGAATTCGACATTTTCTGTGCCGAATTTCTTAAAGATTTTTGTTCGGGAATGATAAGACGGCCGATTCTTTTTAGCGATAACGCTTTAAGCTGAAATATGTATTTCGTTAATAATAATTCTTTTTTAAGACGCAGTTGTGACTTACAAATTCGGATCACCCTAATTTTAACCTTCCTCGAACAAACAGCATAAATTCTTGGCTTGTAACGCTATAACAGATTTAGAGGCAATTAATTTGGGTTTATATAATAATGAAAGAGGAGTTCATACTTGTTTCGTCAATCGCAATTACCGAAGAATGCGTTGATTAATGGTAATGACACGCACTGGAACCTGGGATCACTATGGGGACATAGTTAAATCATCAGTGTTAAAAATTCAATGGATCTAAAAGTGCGCTAACCTATAATCACGGGGGTGCTACGGTGATCTGATTTTGTTGCCGCTTAGAATGCGCAACCAGTGCTCACTAATACCAACATTCACTCAATACAGCAGCGGGAGAAAATAAAGAAAAACGCACTTTGGCGAACAAAGTTTGCGAAAAGAGGTGTTGTGTGTCTTTTCACAAGCAATTCCCACTCTCTCTAGGACCTTTACCTAAACATCGACACTCTGAAATTGAATAGCATCAATTAATGCCGCTTTTTCATGATCAACACTTTTATGAGATCTAATGTGATGTGAGCGTTTTGCACCGATATCCATCGTAAAAAGGTAAACTTTCCAATTTCACGACTGTGTTGGTGAATATTTTGGCTGGAGCATAAATTTATGCTCCACGTAAGGAGGCACAATCCGACCTGTCAAACTCCATAGTGAAAAAATAGGTTGCCGACCCCTTGCCTATAATGCTAACTGCTCTTAGATTCTTCATACGAGCATCTTAGCCCAGTCACTACAGCTGCCACTAAACCGCATATAATCAAGGCACTCACTTTTCGCACTTAATTATTAGATATTAGTGTCTAAATTATGTGTGAACTATTTTCAAAAGCGATATAAAAAATAGCAAAAAATGTGGATTCAGTCGCATCTATCAGCATCTACAATCTATTGTTGCTCTGATGTATTATACTGCTCGTTGGTTCGGCTTCGGGCAGCTGCCTGCTCCTGACAGGGTTGCCAAACATGAGGCGGCGTCGCCAACAAGGAGTCTGAAGTCCTATGTAAATTACAACCAATCAGAGATCGATGCACCGATCTCGAGAGAGAGAGAGAGAGAATAGGCATAGAAAGAGACCACACATTTGGCTCTGCCACACCGCAGGCAGCTTGAGAACGAGCATTGCCTGGAAACAGTCATTAAGTAATATTCTGTAAAATGACACTTTCCAACTGAAAGTGCTTATGCATTGAAACGGCCATCGAATCGACGGGCTGTTGCTTATGCAATGCAACGGCCATCGACTCGACGGGTTGCTAACTGATAGGGTCTAGAATTCGACCCAGCATGGAACAACGTGCGAGTTCTGTTGAACTCAGGCATGGTTCGATGACATGTGTGAAGCACATGCCACGATTTCTTTAGTTATAGTTGCAACTAGAGGTAATCTGTTTGAAGGTTTCGCTGTGGGACAGCTAGCACAGAAATGACGGACAAGAACTTCTCTAGAGACCATTTGTCAACACTTCGTTGGCGTCTGATCAATTTGTCTGACAGGACTCACTGTCGTTTGCAGAACAATATGAGTTTTGGATTTAGTATTTCCGCTCTGGCAAGTGGTAAGACTTGCGTTATTTAGTTTGGATTTTGTATCGTTTAGTATGTCTGCGAAAACTAAACAACCAGATCAGTTCAGTCTCTAGAAAAATTCTTAACGGAAGTGAAAGTTTAGAATTTTTCATGAATCACCGTAACCGATTCATGAAAAATTCAATCCCCACAGTGAAGTTGTGTTACGTATTAGTTGTTCTCTGACTACGAAAGATATAATTATGTGTATTTGTGGTCAAAATTGATTTAATGTGCAAGCGAAATAAAACCAAAATAGCGCGCAGCTCTGCTCCTTGCTTGCCAAGAACAACCGATCAAAAATTTTCATCGCTCCGCTGTCAACACAAAAGGGACAGAACATTTTCACTTCCGCTGATACGACTGCGAACAGCAGCAGAAGCAGACAGCCGGTGCCGCGAAAGGCAGAGAAATTGCGTGTGGTGCCGTAAAATTGATCCAGTTGTAGTGCGAGTGGAAATAGTCCGGAACGCAAATCGGGACCACCGGGTTCGGCAAAGAATCCTACGACGCAACCATCGGCAGCTGATTTCTGCGTGTACGGGCAACGAAAAGCCACCAGTGCTGTTTGTGGCTTCCAGCGTTTAGTGAATTGGGGCAAACTTCGATCATTAAACCCGTAAGTGCAGAAACGGATCACGGTGAAACCGTACTGAAACAAATAGTTTATTACAGGCACAAACGCAACCCGAACGCACGGACTGAAAATACGCCTCGTAACCGTAGAGCAACGGCTCTTCACCCACTGTAAGTTCCACGTTGCTCGACATAACCTAGATCTAATTCGTTCGGTCCTCACAGGCTTCAATCTCTCGCCGGCATCCACGGCGTGTCGCAACAAGTTGTACAAACATCTGGTGCATTCGGGAAAGAACCGTTTGGAAAACGTAAGCCCAACTTTCTCTCACGGGAAGAGTGAAAACTAACCTTATCCAACTTGACAGGAACAAGCGCACATCTGGTAGCAGAAACAATCTCGACCGGAGCCAAGGTCAACCGCCGATCGGACCACCGGATCACGCAGCTACAAAAGGCCCCGCAGGGTGAGTTTGTTACCAACCAAAGTACCGAAACATGCCTTAACATATGTCGTTCAACAGGGCCTTTTTGTTGGAACTACCAAGGAACTACTGGAGCTACGAATTCCTCGAATCCACGGAGAGCGACCAGCCCAAGGCGGGCACGTATCTGAAGCGGTGGCCCCGGTTGTTGGAGGGCAAACCTTCGCTGGCTCCCCGGAGACGTTCCTGGGCAGTGAACGCGACAACCCCCGTTCGCCAGAGCGAATGCACGCAGAGCGGTGACGGAGGATCAGTGTCTGCCTGAGCCAATGGCGGTTCGTGCTGTGGAACACGGCGGCGATCAAACGACGGCTTTCGCTCGGGCCTTCACGCATTGATGTCTCGAGAATTCAGAGCAGCACGGTCGGAGACGCGATTAAAGGGAAGTCATGAGCGGTGAGCAAATGCACAAAATACTCTAAGGCACCAATGAAGAAAAGCATAGTTGCTAAAAGGTATAGCTCCGCATGAGTCAAAAGCAGGATATTAGGGAACCCAATAGGGAAAGAACAACTAGTATAAGACAAAACGACCACAATACACACTATGTTTTCTAATTGAGTTTGGCTCTTTGTTTATTTGGTTTGAGGAAACCCAATAACATGCCTAACTTTTGTATCACATTGTCTCTTATAAAGCTTTGAAACAGTTTATGAGCCACTTTTACGTTTAATCAGAAGTTATCAAAATTGGTTCACCAAGTTCTCCCAGGCTGCGAGGTGACGCATTACATGCCTAACTTTTGTATCACATTGTCTCTTATAAAACTTAAACAGTTTATAAGTCACTTTTACGTTTAATCAGAAATTATAAAAATTGGTTCACCAAGTTCTCCCAGGCTGCGAGGTGACGCATTACATGCCTAACTTTTGTATCACATTGTCTCTTATAAAACTCTGAAACAGTTTATGAGCCACTTTTACGTTTAATCAGAAGTTATTAAAATTGGTTCACCAAGTTCTCCCAGGCTGCGAGGTGACGCATTACATGCCGCATTGTCTCTTATAAAACTTTGAAACAGTTTATGCGCCACTTTTACGTTTAATCAAAAATTATCAAAATTGGTTCACCAAGTTCGCCCAGGCTGCGAGGTGACGTATTACATGCCTAACTTTTGTATCACATTGTCTCTTATAAAACTTAAACAGTTTATAAGTCACTTTTACGTTTAATCAGAAATTATAAAAATTGGTTCACCAAGTTCTCCCAGGCTGCGAGGTGACGCATTACATGCCTAACTTTTGTATCACATTTTCTCTTATAAAACTCTGAAACAGTTTATGAGCCACTTTTACGTTTAATCAGAAGTTATTAAAATTGGTTCACCAAGTTCTCCCAGGCTGCGAGGTGACGCATTACATGCCACATTGTTTCTTATAAAACTTTGAAACAGTTTATGAGTCACTTTAACGATTAATCATAAGTTATCAAAATTGGATCACCAAGTTCTCCCAGGCAGCGAGGTGACGCATTACATGCCGCATTGTCTCTTATAAAACTTTGAAACAGTTTATGAGTCACTTTTACGATTAATCATAAGTTATCAAAATTGGTTCACCAAGTTCGCCCAGGCTGCGAGGTGACGCATTACATGCCTAACTTTTGTATCACATTGTCTCTTACAAAACTTTGAAACAGTTTATGAGCCACTTTTACGTTTAATCAGAAATTATCAAAATTGGTTCACCAAGTTCTCCCAGGCTGCGAGGTGACGCATTACATGCCACATTGTCTCTTATAAAACTTTGAAACAGTTTATGAGTCACTTTTACGATTAATCATAAGGTATCAAAATTGGTTCACCAAGTTCGCCCAGGCTGCGAGGTGACGCATTACATGTCTAACTTTTGTATCACATTGTCTCTTATAAAATTTTGAAACAGTTTATGAGCCACTTTTACGTTTAATCAGAAATTATCAAAATTGGTTCACCAAGTTCGCCCAGGCTGCGAGGTGACGCATTACATGCCGCATTGTCTCTTATAAAACTTTGAAACAGTTTATAAGTCACTTTTACGTTTGATCAGAAGTTATCAAAATTGGTTCACCAAGTTCGCCCAGGCTGCGAGGTGACGCATTACATGCCGCATTGTCTCTTATAAAACTTTGAGACAGTTTATGAGCCACTTTTACGTTTAATCAGAAGTTATCAAAATTGGTTCACCAAGTTCTCCCAGGCTGCGAGGTGACGCATTACATGCCACATTGTCTCTAATAAAACTTTGAAACAGTTTATGAGTCACTTTTACGATTAATCATAAGTTATCAAAATTGGTTCACCAAGTTCTCCCAGACTGCGAGGTGACGCATCATTTTCCTTAAGAATCAAATTTTTCTATAATAATAAATTAGACAATTTGACAAGCATTTGACCTGATTTCACTATAAAATCTCTTTGGGCCTTGGTAAATTGTTTTGTACTATAGATCGTTTTCATAAAAAGTCTGCGTTGACATCTCGTTAATTCGAAGTGCAGAAATGGTGCAACGAAAGTTGGATGATTGCTGTATAAACGGATATGGATTGAGACTCGGATTGAGATAAGTTGGCGCTTTGATTGAGATAAGTTGGCGCTTTGTTTGGATTTCTGAGGAATATCTTCCTGGAATTCCTTGAGAAATTCCTCCAGGAGTTCCTTCAGAAAATTATCCAGGAGATTCACAACGAAATTCTTCAGGAATTCCTTCAGGGATTCATCCATGAATCATTTCAAAAAATCCTTCTTAAATTCCTCAAAAAATTCCTCCAAAAATTTCTCGAAACAGGAATTCCTCAAAAAAAAAAAATCCTCCAAGAATTCCTCATGAAATTCCTCCAGCGATTTCTCCAGAAAATCCTCTAGGAATTTCAGCAAGAATTTCTCCAGAGAATCCTAAAAGAATGTCTCCCGGAACTCTTCCAAAAATTTCGCGAGGAATCCCTACAGGAAATCCTCCACAGATTCCTCCAGTAGTTTCTCCAGGATTTTTTCCAGGATTTTTTCAGGAATTTATTTATTTATTTATTTATTGACGTCAATCAGAAGTAGACCGCTTGAAACCTAAGCTTATTATATATTGTTTTTACTTAAACTAATTTATATTACGATTTAACATAAATTGTTTTTTTCAGTTCTGTTTTTGTCATTGTAAAGTCTATGGTTTGGCAATGTTTATTGTATATAGACATAATTCGGTTTAAAG
The DNA here is from genome assembly GCF_035046485.1 of Aedes albopictus. Lineage (NCBI taxonomy): Eukaryota > Metazoa > Arthropoda > Insecta > Diptera > Culicidae > Aedes > Aedes albopictus. The sequence goes on along the minus strand of NC_085137.1, from coordinate 277,075,538 downwards.
GGCCAAATTTTGCGTAATCATTATGATGATGGTTGGTGGAAAAAATGCTACGTTTCCGTAGTGGTCTAGAAGAAGCATAAAAGTTTAATTTTGATAAAAGTTCCATCGAGTCGATACGCTGCGAAACCATATCATTAACAAACGATAACATTGCAAATTCTCGGCGTTGCTTAAGTGTTTGAATATTAATGAGCATACATCGTGCTTCATAGGATGGGAGAGGCAACCTTGTCCAGCCTAGTTTGCGGAGTGCAAAAAGTAAAAACTGTTTTTGAATTGATTCTATGCGTGTTTCATGTGTTACTGAAAACGGTGACCAAACTATACTACAGTATTCTAAAATTGAACGCACATAGGCGATATATAACGTTTTTATAGTATATGGATCATACAAATTATAACTAAACCGTTTAATAAAACCCAACATGTTGTTTGCTCTATTGATAATTGTATTATAGTGGTCTATGAATGTTAGTTTGGAATCTAAAAACACTCCCAAATCTCTTATTCTTGTACATCTTTCCACAGATTGATTTCCTAGAAAAATTGTCCTATTGGATGTACTACGTTTTCTGCTTAACTCTATAGAGTTGCATTTTTTTTTACATTTAGTTGTAGTAGACTCTTCATGCACCAATCATAAAAAATATTAATTTCATTTTGGAAAATATTCACATCTTCATCGTTTAATATTTGAATATTTCTAAGTAGAGTTTCATGTCATCGGCATATATGAGGACTTTTACATGTTTAAGGATAAAGCAAATGTCGTTAACGTACAAAATGAACAGTAAAGGGCCTAAATGAGATCCTTGAGGAACTCCTGATGTAACTTGAATTGGTTTTGATTTTGCCCCTTTGAATTTAACAATTTGTTGTCTGCTAGTTAGATATGACTCTACCCATTTCAGAAGACTTCGTTCGAATCCATTTTTTTCTAATTTGAACAGTAACATTGGTATATCAATGCGGTCAAATGCTTTACTGAAGTCTGTGTAGAGGGCTTCTACGCGATTACCGTTATCCATTGCAGTTAAAGAATAATTTACGAATTCGAGTAAGTTTGTACATGTTGAGCGTCCTTTGAAAAACCCATGTTGATTATTAGTTATTCTGTTCTTCACCATATGAAACAAAGTTTTATTAACTATTGCTTCGAAAACTTTGGGAATGCAAGAGATAATAGCTATTCCACGATAATTACGTATGTCAGATTTCTTACCGCTTTTAAAAATAGGTACTAAGAAAGAGCTTTTCCATGTTTTCGGAAATACACCAGATTGCAGCGACATATTGAAAAGCCAAAATAACGGGATGGTTAGATACGCTGATAGAGATTTTAAAAAGACAGGTGGAATCCCGTCAGGACCTGCACTTTTAGAAACATCTAGACTTTTAAGTGTATCCATAATGTCATGTACTTTAATTTGGGTCATTTGTATGTCTTTTGAAAATTCCGGAAGAAATGAAAAATATTCACGGTCCCGGTCCTCCTCCGAAAAAGTGGTGTAAACATCTTGAAAAAAAGTAGCAAAGAGATTGCAAATTATTTCGGAGTTGTCGCCAGATTTTTCATCAAGATGCATTTCCGATGGAAAGGGTTCGTTCAAATATTACGTAACGCTAAGGGGGGAGGGAGGGGGTCTACCGCTGTGTTACGCTTCATACAAAATTCCAAAATTTCCCATGCAAAACTTTTTACGTGGGGGAGGGAGGGGGTCAAAAATTGACAAATTTTGCGTTACGTAATATTTGAATGAACCCAAAGTTGTCTGATTTCAATTTTGTTTTTACATAATTAAAAAAGTTTTTTGGGCATGACTTTATTTCTCGTTCAGTTTTTGCATTGTAATCCTCAGATGCGATATCGATGGCGAGGTTTGATTGATCACAAATATTCAAATAGTTAGTCAAATATTCATTACCCAAGTAACCACAAGCATTATAACATTGCACGAATTAGACTGAATATCAACCTTTGCAATGCGAAATGCAGTAATTCCACACTTGTCATGCAATAATCCTTTAGATTAGCATTATCAATGTGATGATGCATTGCATTTTTCTTTACATTCGGGTTTATTAAAAGGTGCTATAAGATAGTTCAATAATTCAACACTGCAAAAACTGAATAAATGCAATGTACAAACTAGCAAAGTTTGCTCTAACAATACAATTATAAAAGCTTGACTCTAATGGTAAACAAATGAAATCAAGAAGATTGAACAACTTTACGGTCAACTCTAGCGGTCTTCAACATTTCTGGTTCGACTCCCGACCAACTTAATCCCCGTTTGAGCCACCGATCGACGACAGCAAAACCTATTTAGAGATGAACTTTTCTCTTTTTTGTAGGCTGCTATCTCATGCCAATAACGATGGAAATAGCAAATCGCATATGAGCAGTGTGCGAAGGGTGTTTTAGTCGAGGTTTTAATGTTCTTATGTTGATTAAATATCTTCTAAAATGCATTATGTATTTATCAGTAATTTATCGGAATGTGATAGTTTACTGTATTCTATTACATATGACATATTCGTTTTACCCTCCTACAATGATTGAGACAGAAGAACAGTTTCCTTTTAGTTAATGAAATATCTGTTGTTATCACTGCAGCAGAAACGGTCCAAGGCGCCAGCGCGTATGGAACTCATCTAGCGGTCTTCAACACTTCTGGTTCGACTCCCGATCTGACGACAAAAAAATAATGGTTAAAACATTCATGTGTGGGGGCATCAGTACCGTCGATAACAAAACGGTGCTAAAAATAGATTTTTGTTTTGGTTTTTCGTGTTGCACGTATCAAGCATGTGCAATGCAAATGTACAGCACATGCATTTATATTACTTTAGTTATGGCTGTCAGCGTGCTGCAATATGTGGCACTAATTTGATTTTAGTGGGGCCCTTTTCGACTTTAATATTGCTTCAATGAGGTGTATAAAGTAATGCAGCATTATATTCATAATTTTAATTATCAATATATGGCAAAATTGATGCACTTATATACGGCTTCGTGGTTACTTGGGAACTTTTATGTTTTTTGTACGCTTTATGGGCTTTTTGCTTACGATTCTTTAGATTTTTAATTTCATTGGTAAACCAGATGGGATGTTTTGAGCTACGGTGCCGTCATCTTTTTATTAAAGGTATTTCATCGTGTATTATTTCAAAAAGTATTTTGTAAAAAGTGTCAACGGCAGTTTCAACATTTTCTTCATTCCTCAAAATATGCTGCCAGTCTACTTGACTCATTTTTCTACTTATATTTTCGTAATTAGCTGATTGATAATCATGAACCTGTTCAAAATCACAATTTTCGGGTCTGTTGTGTTCATGGATGAATAAAGAATATTCAATTGCGGTATGATGAGATTCATTTTTCCATAAAGGTGTGAGTGATTCTACTACGCAAAAGTCTTCATCAGTGTTCGTCATTAAAAGATCCAAATAACAATTATTCTGGTTTTTCACATGGTTAATATAATTTAGACCCAAGCTTGCTTCGTTTTCACCAACAATTGGAAGCAGGATACTCTCATTGTCAATATCTGGGAAGAAATCAATATCAATATTGGGAAGAATCCCAATATCAATATCAATATCCTCAATTCTTTCAGGGATTCAATAATGAATTTCTTCTGAAATTCCTCCAGATATTCCTTTAGAAATTCCTCAAGAAGTTCCTTCAGACATTTCTTTAGAAATTCCTCCAATATGCAACCAGTGATTTCTTTCAGGAATCCCTCCACGGATTCCTGCAGAAAATCCTAAAGGAATTTCTTCTAAAACTCTGCCAGGAATACCTCCAAGCAATCCTCTAGGAATTTCTTTTGGATTTTTTCCAAAAATTTCTTAAGGAATTTCTCCAGGGATTCATTACTGAATTTCTTCAGAAATTCCTCAGAAACTTCTTCCAGAAATTCCTCCAGGAATTCCTTCAGAAATTCCTCGAGGAGTTCTTTCAGACATTTCTCCAGGAAGCCATATATATTTCTCCAGAAATTCTTCAAATAAATCCCCCAGGAATTCCTCCAGTAAATACTCCTAAAATTCCTCCTGACATTTTTCTAGGAAAACTCCTGAATGTTCGTCTGTCAGAATTCCCTCACGGATGCCTCCATAACATGCTAGAGGAATTTCTCACGGAATTCTTCCAGGTACTCCTCAAGAAATTTCTTCAAGGATTTTTCCATGGATTCCTTCAGGGAATTCTCAAACAATTTCATCAGAAATTCCTTCATGGATTTCTTCAGAAATTCCACAAAAAATCCTCCAGAAATTCCACCAGGAATTCTTTCAGAAATTTGTCAAGGAAGAACTCCTGAAATTCCTCCAGCAGTTCCTCCAGGCATTCCTCCAGAAAATCCTCTGGGAATTTCTGCCTGAGTTCCCCAAGAATGTGTCCCGGAACTCTTCCAAGAATTCCTCGAGAAATTCCGCAAGGAAGTTGTCCAGGAAATCCTCCACGGATTCCTTCAGGAATTTCTTCAGGATTTTTTCCAGGAATTTATCCAAGAATTTCTGCAGGAACTCATTCATAAATTTCTTCAGAAATTCCTCAAAATATTCCACCAGGTATTCGTTCAGAATTTGCCCGAGTATTTCCTTCAGACATTCCTCCAGAAATTCCTCTGAGATGCCTCCAGAGATTTCTCCCCGAAATTCATCCATGGACTCCACCAGAAAATCCTAAAGTAATTTCACCCGAAACTCTTCCAGAAATTCCAAGAGTTCCTCGAATGATTCCGCGAGAAATTCCACCAGGGAATCCTCCACGGAATCCCCTAGGAATTTCTCCAGGATTTTTTTTCCTGAAATTTCTTCAAGAATTCCTCCAGGGATGCAATAATTAATATCTTCAGAAATTCCTCCAGATATTCCTTCAGAAATTCCTCAAGAAGTTCCTTCAGGCATTTTTCCATTAATTTTCCAGGAAGCCTCATATATTTCACCAGAAATTCCTCAAATAATTCCTCTGGTAAATACTCCAAAAATTCCTCCAGAGATTCCTGCTGAAGTTTTCTTCTAGGAATGACTGTCAGAATTCCTACAATATTTCATCTAGGGATTCCTCCAAGAATTGATCCGCGCATTCCTCCAGATAATCCTAAATGAAACGAAACTCTTCCAGGAATTCCTCCTAGAATTCCTCGAAAAATTCCCCCATGGATTCCTCCAGGAAATTCTCAAGGCATTTCTTCATGAATTCCTCCGAGGATTCATTCATGAATTTCTTCAGAAATTCCGCAAAAATTCCTCCGCGAAAATTCTTTCAGAAATTTATTAAGGAAGAGCGCCAGAAATTCTACCAGGAACTCCTCCAGGGATTCCTCTGAAAAATCCTCTGGGAATTTTCACCAGAACTACAGGGATTTCTCCTTGCATTCCTCAAAAAATTCCTCAAGAACTTTTTCTATGAGTTTCTCAAGGAGTTCCTGCAGGGATTCGTTAAAAAAATTTTTCAGAAATTCTTAAAAAAAATCCTGCAGAAATTCCTTCAGAAATTTCTCAAGGAGTTCCTTCAGAAATTTCTTCCAGAAAATCCTAAAGGAATTTCTCCCGGAACTCTTCCAGGAATTCCTCCTGGAACTTCTCGAGCAATTCTTCCATGGATTCCTCCAGGACATTCTACTGGAAATTCTCAAGGACTTCTTCAGGGATTCATTCTTTCAACGATTTATTCATGAATTTCTTCAAAAATTCATCCAGAAATACCTCCAAGAATTCCTCCAGAAAATCCTCTAGGTATGTCTGTCAGAATTCCTCCAGAGAATCTAAAAGGAATGTTTCCCGGAACACTTCCAAGAATTCCTTCAGGGATACCTCCATGGATTCCTCCAGGAATTTCTCCAGGATTTTTTCCAGGAATTCCTTCAGAAATTCCTCCCTCCATGGATTCCACTAGAAATTTCTCAAGGCATTCATCCAGGGATTTTTCCAGGAAATCCTTCACGGAATCCTCCACATAATCCTAAATCAATTTCTCCTAGAACTCTTCTAGGAATTCCTCCAGGGATACTTCCATGGAATCCTCATGAAATACCTCCAGGGATTGCTGCCGGAATTCCAACAGAATGTTCTCTAAGAATTTCTGCCAGAATTACTCAAATATTGTCTCCAGGGATTCTTCCAGAAATTCCTCGACTAATTCCTCCAGAAAATCCTAAAATATTTTTTTCCGGATCTCTTCCGGGAATTTCTCTAGGAATTACTCCAGAGATTTCTTCATGGATCCCTCCGAAATTTCTTCGGGAATTCATAGAAATTTCTCAAAAAAAATCCTTTATTAATTCCTCGAGGACATTCCTCCAGGAAGCTTTAAATTTTAGTCCAGAAATTCCTTAAAGAAGTCATCCAGGAATTTCTCTAGTTATTTCTCTAAGAATTCATAAATGAATTCCTCCAAAAAAATCTGGAGGAATTTATCCAGAAATACCTCCCGGAATGCAAACATAGATTCTCTCAGAAATTTCTCCAGAGATTCCTGAAGAAAATCATCCAGGAATTTATGTTTCGCAAAAAATACCTCAAAGAATTCCTCCATTCATTCCTTCAAAAAATTCTTCAGTAATTCCATCTTGAATTTCTACAGGGATTCCTCTAGGAATTTCTGCAAGGATACTTTAAGGAATTCCTGCTCGGATTTCTCCAGAAAATCCTGAAGAAATTTGTCCCGGAACTTTTCCTGGAATTCCTCGTGAAATTTTTCCAGGGATTTCCGCAGAATTTTTTTCAGGATTTTTTTCTGAAATTTTTCTAGGAATCTCCTGGAACAACTATAAAAATTTCTCTAGTATTTGCTCCAGAAAATTCTCTAAAAAAATCTTTATGGATACCCCCAAGAATTCCTCTAGGTATTCCTCCAAGAGTCCATCCACGGATTTCTCCAGAAAAAACCTTCTCCCGAAACTGTTCCAGAAATTTTATAAAGAATTCCTTCAGGAAATCCTCCAGATTTTTTTCCAGGAATTACTTCATTTTTTCAGAAATTTCTCCAGAAAATTTTTTAAGGATTCTTCCAGAATTTTTTCTAGGAATTCTCCAGGGATTCATCCTTGAATTCCTTCACAGATTCCTTCAGGAATCCCTCCTAGGGTTACAGCAGGGGTTTTTCCCGGATCTTTTCTGGGAATTTCTCTAGGAATTCCTGTAGGGATTTCTCCATGAATTCCTCCAGGAATATCGTCGGGAATTCATCCAGGAGTCCATCCATGAGTTTCTTCAGAAATTACTCAAAAAAAAATCCTTCACAAATTCCCCGAGGAGTTCCTCTAGACATTCCTCCAGGAAGCCTTAGATAGCCTTAAAAATTTCTTAAGGAATTTTTCCAGGAATTTCTCTAGTTATTCCACCGAAAAGAAAATCTTCAGGAATTTATCCAGAAATACCTCCTGGAATTCAAACATGGATTCCTCCAGGAATTTCCCCAGAGATTCCTCAAGAAAATCATCCAGGAATTTCTCCAGGAATGTTTCGCACCAGTTTTTGGAATTTACACATATAATCGACGCCTTCAAAGTGCGATGGAAGCGCTCCACCATGCCATTGGTGCTTCCAGCTGCATAAATGGTGCTCCAATTCCACAGAGTTTTTGGAGACCATTCCGGAAGAACTGAAAGAGAAGCGAACGGCATTAGAATTCAGCGGAGCAAACGATGTGATTAAAACGTTGGGTTTATTATGGAATCCCTCAACGAATGAGCTGTGTTTCCGGATGAATCCTGTTCAAGACCAGGCTGTGATCACGAAGCGTCATATCCTTTCCGAGGTTTCGAAAACCTTTGACCCGCTGGGACTATTTGCGCCATCGGTCGTGCTGTGCGAATTATTGATACGAGATCTGTGGAAGCTGGAGGTTGGTTGGGACGAAGAAGTGCCACCGGATCAGATGAACTCCTGGATGCGGTACATAGCCAGCTTGAAACAGGCTGAAGGAATAAAGATTAATCGATGTGTGCTGTCACCCAATCGGAATTGGTCTTGAACTTCATGCCTTTTTGGATACATCATTCTCGGCGTACGAAACATGTGTATACATACGGTCTGTTCTTCCCGACGCCACTGCGGAGCTTCACCTTCTGACAAGCAAATCCAGAGTTGCCCCCAACCAAGCTATTCCACGACTGGAGCTATGCGGATTTGTTCTAATGGCTCGATTGGTTGGCGTTGTTATGGCGGCAATTAAACAACGATTCAACAAGGTGGTGTTATGGACGGATTCTACTTAATATCGTGATATGCTGGTTGAATAAGCCACCTCATCAGCTCAACACCTTTGTGTCAAATCGTGTTACGGAGATCAATAGAACCTGTAAGTGTTGTATAATTCGTGTCGTAAGTACTACCGAGAAGTTTGTGTGATTTTGTGTGAACCGTGAATGTGTATATACATGGCAGGTAGTATTCGTTATGAATGTAGGTTTTTCCCAGCTAAACTCCCGACAGCCATAGGGTTAGCTAGGATCAGGCTTCACCACCCTACGAGATGATCGCCATCATCCACCCACCGAAGTACCAAAACCCACCGCCAGATGGACGGTTACCATCCTTGGGCGGCCATGAGGGGTGGCGTAACGGGGCCATTAAGAAATAGAAAATGGGATTAGGGGCGATGACCGAGGTACGAGGTCATGAACCTCGAAGTGGTCGATGACTCCATGTTTCAGGCTCACTTATCTGAAGTCCGTTGATCAGGATAGTTCAAAATTTGAGAACGTTTGGAATTGAAAAGTTTGTGATATTAGAAGCGATAGCTTAAAAAGTGAAAAGTTACAGAAGGAGTGTGAAGAGGTGGAAAGGAGGCGAAGAGGACATCAGGTAACAGAAATATCCTTCGATCTAGGCCTGAATAGTAATACATTCCCCCATCCCAGAACCCCGCCGTTTTTTTGGTTTAAAACCCCGTGCAGCGCCCTACGAAGCCCGTGAGTCCGTGAGCCATTCCGGCAAAAGCCGAAGACCGATCCGTTACAATATCGGTAGGACGCGGACGAGTAGTGAAAGCACAGAGTCCGAATAAGCCACCCCCTGGAACCGTGGATAGCGAGCCGAGGATCCACGCCCGTACGCGAGTCGCCGTTGGAGACGAAGAAGGAGAGGTGGTGGAGCAGAAGGAGCAGGGGCCTCGCAACAGAAAAGGTCAGATAGTTTGTAAGAAAGTGGGAGCGAGAGTGTCAGGAATAAGCCAAGAAAGTTGTAGTACAATAAACTGTTGTAACGTGTAAATGTGCTGTGGTTTTCCTCCATTTTATGTGAGAACTACCTGCCCGCGAGTAACGTGTAGTGAATGTGCCGACCCTGAGGCCATTGAGTCGGGGAGTCTCTGTAGTACTCCCGACTGACTACCCAATACTTACACTTTGGCGCCCAACATAAAACTGATTCACTATCAGTTTCTTGTAGGCTGCAGCTGCTTAAAATCACTTGATTAAGTGTAAAATCACGTTTGTACTAGCTGACTAGGACTGAAGTCTCTGGGAAAACATCCAGGCCTTCGCGGAAGAAAGTTATTGGAACGTATTTGGAGGTGAATTCCTGGCATAGATCATAAAATTTTTCATTGTATTCGGAGGGGTTTTGATAGTCCAAAAAGGAGTAAAAAGCGATTGATTGGAAAACGAACCAGTAGTTCATTGATTTAAAAAGCGGAGCAGACTATTTATCCGTGTGTGGTGCAATTTCGGATTGTGTGAGTGAAACACCAAAGAGAAACGTGGTTTAAATTTTAAATTGTTAGGTTTTTCAATTACTTAGGATTTTAAAATTTTCTTTTTTCAGCGTGAAAAACCGCTTACAGTGTGTTTAGGTAGAACTTTTTAAATTTTTCAATTTTTTTTAGCGTGCAAAACCGCTCAAGCGTACATAGTTTCATTCAAATTTTCAATTTTTTGCTGCTTCATTCGTACGACGACGTTGGATGAGGGATTTGTCTCAGTTGCAGGCACAGTACTTTGCGTTGAATGCCGCTCATCTGGCCGATGATGAGTTGGACCACGAATTGTTGATTCGGGATGTCGACATGAGAGACGAATCGCGTAGCAAGCAGGAGAGAGCTTTGCGGACGTTGTTGAAAGCTGAAAAAAAGAATAGAGAGAAGATTATTTACAAATACGACGATATTGACTTAAACGACGAGTTGAAATGGTGTGATGGAAAGCTACAGGCAATAAAATGTATATTAGAGGGGAGAAAGGTGCAAAAAGCACCCGATCAAAAATTCAAATCGTAGCTCATCCACATTTTGTTTAGAACTAAACGGTTGAAGTCGTACTTTGAAGCGCAAGAAGATTTGAACAGTGTAGCAATGATAGCAGGAGAGTGTATCAGATTGCTAGCTAAATTTTACTCTATTACATCACCTCTCACAGAAGTGAGAGAGGCGGAACTGAAAATTTTAAACGAAAGCTTAAGACAGATGCGTGAGCAAATAGGTGGACAAGATTTAGGTAATCCGTTAGCCCAGATCGCGACCGGTGAGACGAATAAATATGAGAATAATGAGCCGAATAGAGAGCAGGAGAATGAGAATGGTAATATAGAACCAGAAGGCGCGGTAGGAGGTGTTAGTAGTAGCGAGAAGGAAAAAGTGACGGAACTTGCAGAAGAAAATGCGAAATTGAAGGAGTTTGTGAATCAGCTGATTCAGCGGATTTACGCTTTGGAAACTTCGTCGGTTCCAAAGCCGCGCGTGGTAGAACCAAAGATCAGTACACCGGTAGAACGTAGATCGATTCAAAGTGAGGATGATGCGTGTGGGAGAGTTCATAATGAGCAGGATTTTTATGAATGGGTTAAATCAAAATACGGTTCCATAGCGAGCGTAGCTGAGAGAAGTAAACTTCCACAGTCATCCCATCAAGAGATCCACAGAGTTAGAGAGATAGACGTAGATAGACCGAAAACCAGTCGATTACCAGTACATAAATGGTCGGTTAGGTACGATGGGATGGATAACGGGAGAAGGTTAAACGAATTTCTCAAAGAGGTAGAATTCAACGCGAGATCGGAAGGTTTTTCAGAAGCAGAGCTGTTCGTGTCGGCGCATCACCTTTTTACGCGTAAGGCTAGGTCGTGGTTCATTGAGGTTAACGGGAATAATGAATTGCAAACGTGGGGGAATCTCGTGAGAGAACTGAAAAGTGAGTTCCTACCTGTTGATATCGATTTCCAATATGAACGTCTAGCCAACGCACGGCGACAGGGTCCGAGGGAGAAATTCCAGGACTACTATCTTGACATGGTACGGATTTTTCGTAGTATGTCCAGGCAATGGGATGATGATAGGAAGTTTAACGTGCTTTTCCGCAACACGAGAGCAGACTGTAGAACTGCGATGCTTGCAGCAAACGTGAATTCCATTCCTAGAATGAGAGAGTTCGGTAAAAAATTTGATTCTATCAATTGGCAGTTTTACGTGAAAAAGGAGAGTAGATTTGAGAAACCCAAGCATAATATAGAGGAAATCAGTCAGCAGTCACAGTTTCGAGGTCGTAATGAGTCGGTTAATAGGTTCCAGTCTGGTTTCAAGCCAGGGGGATACCAAGGTCGAAATTACAATCCCAATTACAAAAAACCTCCCAACCAATATGAACCCACAACACACAGGAAAGAGGAAACGAGTAACCAACAAAAATTTCAATCAAAACCAAGAACTAGCCAGGGAAATAGTCAGTCGCAAAACAAGAGGCAAGATGATCCGAAACCTTCTTCAAGTGGTACTAGTGCTCTTAAGAGAATTGTAAAAGCATACACCCCTATCAAGCGTGGTTTATGTTTGAATTGCCATGATGAGGAACATAATTTCCGGGACTGTCCTGAAGAAAAACGTGATTTCTGCGAGAAATGCGGTTTTCCAGGCTTTCTCACAAACCTTTGCCCATTCTGCCAATCAAAAAACTTGAAAAAGACTGCTCAGTGAGGCAAAACAGTCTAATAGTCTCCGAAAGTCCTCAGGCTGAACTGTCAGAAGAACCTACAGTCATTCTTCACCAATTGGGATATTCAAGGGTGGAAGGTGAGCCCAAAAAGCACGAAGAGATTGCTACGTTGCTCGTCAAGCTTAGCGGGGACACCAGACCATTCACGAAAATCGAATTGATGGGGATTGAACTGATCGGTCTTCTAGACAGTGGTGCCGCACGGACGGTTCTAGGCATCGGAGCTACCAAAATCATAAAACAGCTTAATTTGAAACTTGAACCCACTTTTGTCACTTTGCAGACAGCGACCGGAGATGATTTGGAAGTGTTAGGTTGTGCGAACATTCCGGTAACTTTCAATGGCACAACGAAAATCTTACCAGTCATAATCGCTCCGAGACTGAAACGCAGATGTGTGTTAGGGTACGATTTCTGGGTAAAGTTTGGCATACAACCAACGATCCAGAATGACTCTATCGAAGTGCTTGATGATGGTATTAGTGATGAGTTAGGGAAAGAAGAAGAGCTTACCGCAGATCAGAAAGAGCAGATTGAATGTGTCAAGAGAGAGTTTTTAGTGGCCCAACCAGGAGAGTTCAACAAGACAGGTCTAATAGAGCATTCTATAGAAATCAAGGAGGAGTTCAGGGGAGCGGACCCAATAAGGAAGAATCCTTATCCGTGGAGCCCTGAAATCCAAAGAAAAATCCACATTGCATTAGACAATATGCTCCGAGATGGAATAGTCGAGGAATCTAATTCGGACTGGGCACTCCCAGTAGTTCCAATCAAAAAGAGAGATAGCGAAGAGATTAGACTGTGCTTAGACGCGAGAAAACTAAATGAGAGAACGAAGAGAGACGATTATCCGTTGCCACATCAGAATAGGATTCTAAGCCACTTAGGGACAGTAAAGTATATTACCACCATCAATTTGTCGCAAGCATTTTTGCAAATTCCTTTAAGCCCGGACTCAAGAAAATTGACAGCTTTTTCGATTCCAGGTAGAGGGCTATTCCAATTTACACGGCTTCCGTTTGGGTTGGTCAATAGTCCTGCTACACTGAGCAAACTAATGGATAGAGTATTGAGTCACGGTGCCCTAGAACCGGCAATATTTGTCTATCTTGAGGATATTGTTATAGTTAGCCAAACCTTTGAAGAACATGTGGAAAAGTTACGAGACCTTGCGAAGCGTTTGCGGGAAGCAAACTTGTGCATTAATATCAAAAAATCTAAATTTTTCTGCCAGGAATTGCCGTATCTTGGGTACATCCTGTCCCAAGATGGGTTACGGCCTAATCCGGATCGCGTACAAGCGATTCTTTGATATATGGTTCCTAAATCGGTTAGACAACTTCGTCGATTCCTCGGTATGATTAATTATTACCGTAGGTTCATCGCAAACTACAGTGAAACCACTGCACCTCTCACTGACTTGTTGAAAAACAAGCCAAAGAGGGTGCACTGGAACACGGCAGCTGATAATGCATTCAACGTCATCAAGGAGAAGCTTCCCAAGTAACCACGAAGCCGTATATAAGTGCATCAATTTTGCCATATATTGATAATTAAAATTATGAATATAATGCTGCATTACTTTATACACCTCATTGAAGCAATATTAAAGTCGAAAAGGGCCCCACTAAAATCAAATTAGTGCCACATATTGCAGCACGCTGACAGCCATAACTAAAGTAATATAAATGCATGTGCTGTACATTTGCATTGCACATGCTTGATACGTGCAACACGAAAAACCAAAACAAAAATCTATTTTTAGCACCGTTTTGTTATCGACGGTACTGATGCCCCCACACATGAATGTTTTAACCATTATTTTTTTGTCGTCAGATCGGGAGTCGAACCAGAAGTGTTGAAGACCGCTAGATGAGTTCCATACGCGCTGGCGCCTTGGACCGTTTCTGCTGCAGTGATAACAACAGATATTTCATTAACTAAAAGGAAACTGTTCTTCTGTCTCAATCATTGTAGGAGGGTAAAACGAATATGTCATATGTAATAGAATACAGTAAACTATCACATTCCGATAAATTACTGATAAATACATAATGCATTTTAGAAGATATTTAATCAACATAAGAACATTAAAACCTCGACTAAAACACCCTTCGCACACTGCTCATATGCGATTTGCTATTTCCATCGTTATTGGCATGAGATAGCAGCCTACAAAAAAGAGAAAAGTTCATCTCTAAATAGGTTTTGCTGTCGTCGATCGGTGGCTCAAACGGGGATTAAGTTGGTCGGGAGTCGAACCAGAAATGTTGAAGACCGCTAGAGTTGACCGTAAAGTTGTTCAATCTTCTTGATTTCATTTGTTTACCATTAGAGTCAAGCTTTTATAATTGTATTGTTAGAGCAAACTTTGCTAGTTTGTACATTGCATTTATTCAGTTTTTGCAGTGTTGAATTATTGAACTATCTTATAGCACCTTTTAATAAACCCGAATGTAAAGAAAAATGCAATGCATCATCACATTGATAATGCTAATCTAAAGGATTATTGCATGACAAGTGTGGAATTACTGCATTTCGCATTGCAAAGGTTGATATTCAGTCTAATTCGTGCAATGTTATAATGCTTGTGGTTACTTGGGTTATTTCCGCTCCTGTGATGGCGAATCCCAACTTTACGCTTCCCTTCACGGTCCAGACGGACGCAAGCGACAACGCTATCGCAGGCGTACTTACACAGGTTCACAATGGGCTAGAAAAGGTAATAGCTTTCCACTCCGAGAAACTTAAAGGAGCAGAGTTGAACTACCATGCGGCAGAAAAGGAAGGACTTGCTGCACTTCGCTGCATAGAAAAGTTCCGTGGCTATTTAGAAGGGACAAAGTTCACCCTGGTCACGGACTCCTCCGCTCTGACCTTCATTATGAGAGCGAAATGGCGATCGTCCTCTCGGTTGAGTCGTTGGAGTCTCGAACTCCAGCAATATGACATGGAGATTCGCCACCGAAAGGGTAAAGAGTACATCGTTCCAGATGCGCTCTCCCGATCGATGGAATCTCTCGACGAGGAACCCGAAGATAGTTGGTATAAAAACCTTCTTTCTGTGGTTGAAAACGATCCTGATACCTACCCCGATTTTAAAATCGTAGACGGATTGCTCTACAAGTTTGTAGCAGCACGATCCGACCTTCTCGATTACCGCTTCGAATGGAAACAGTGCGTACCTGCTTCCATACGTACCCGAATCCTGGAGCAAGAGCATGACAATAATCTCCACATTGGTTTTGCCAAATGTGTCGAGCAAATTAAGAAGCGATATTACTGGCCACGCATGAGCGGTGACATTAAAAAGTACATCGCCAAATGCGAGCCGTGCAAAGAAAATAAGCACTCAACTGTGTCGACAGCTCCAGAAATGGGCAAGCAGAGAATCTCTACTCGACCCTTCCAAATAATTTGTATGGATTACCCCAGAAGCAAGCAGGGCAACGCTCACTTATTGGTGGTCATGGACCTGTTTTCTAAGTATTGCCTGCTTGCTCCTGTGAAGAAGATTGCTAGTACCTCCCTATGCAAATTATTAGAAGAGCAGTGGTTTAGAAGATTCTCCACGCCACAGATCGTCATAACAGACAATGCAACTACGTTCATGTCTAAAGACTTTCAGCATCTACTTGAAAAGTATGAAGTTCAGCACTGGGCTAACGCTCGACATAGAAGTCAAGCTAACCCAGCTGAGCGACTGAACCGAACTATCAACTCTATGATACGATCCTACGTTAAACTGGACCAAAAGCTATGGGATACGAAAATTTCGGAAATGGAATTTGTGCTTAACAACACAATCCATTCCACAACGAAATTCAGTCCACATTGCGTGATTTTCGGTCACGAGATAGTAAGTAAAGGTTCGGATCATAAATTAGAAGAGGATAGCGATCAAACAGAAGAGCAAAGAGTAGAAAAGTAGAGGAGTAGGCAAGAGAATCAGTGAATTGGTAGTAGAACACTTGCGAAAGGCTCACGAAGAGACGAAAAAGCGGTACGATCTCCGACATAAACGGTACTCACCGTCGTTTGACGTAGGTCAAAGAGTATTTAAACGTAGTTTCCGACAGTCATCGGCAGGCGATCAGTTCAACGCCAAACTAGGACCGCAGTACACACCCTGTGTCATCCTGCGAAAACTCGGCACCAGTTCGTACGAGGTGTCGGATTTGCAGGGTAAATCGTTAGGGATTTTTTCAGCAGCGGATCTAAAAGTATAGGTACCATTAATAGATATATTCATTACACCATTCAACAAGTCCGATAAGTCATCCAGAAGTGAATAGGGAAAAGATTTTGATAAAAACGTTGTTTCAAGTACTTAACCTGTCCATTTCGTCAAAATCGGTCGCACAACGGTATAGTAGCCCCGGGGTAAAAGAAGTAAATCGGTGAATAGAGTCATCTGCAAATGCATTTGGTCTCGTCTTGTAAATATTTCCATGGTCAAGTAGCGACGTCGCATCGTAGTTGTTGTTTATTCGTAGTAGAATCGTAGTAGTAGTCATTGTTAAAAGCCGCATGTTTGCCTGAAATGTTTCAAAAAGTGATTTTATTGCACGTTTTAATTAGATTTTATTAGTATTTGTCGTTTTAATTTGTTTAGAAAGCGTATGGAAAGTGAATGGAATAATGCATGAAATGCATCTCACGAGATGGACCTAGTTTCGATCTTGAGTGCAAAGTTGCACACAAGTTGCATCAGAGCCAGTAGTGATATAGAGTCGAATGTGTATGTGTCTGTGTAAAGTAATACGTGTAGAAAAGATAGCAAAAGCCATTCAAGTCCATTGTCCAATAGATCAATCACTTTGTCACTAAATTTGTCGTTTTTTAAAGTCACTATACCACAATAGATCCACATAACCATCACTAGCTGAAGCATACCCGCCATACTTACGCGTTCAATAATAGAGATAAGATGAACTTCTATTAAGGAATTTAATATGAATTACTTACCGAAAAATAAAAACCTAATGATTGTGCAATATGCTCAATACTAGTCCGAGCAATTGAAACCAAGATTAAGATTTTTCCTAGCCGGCAAATCATTAAAACTCCTTATTAAAACCTCATCGGCACTTACCACATTTTTTCCGCATCTTTTCGGCATGATTAGATGTTGTTTATTCAGATCCAATCCACGCACACACATGAAGAACGATAACGTTGCCTGATGCAACGTACTAGAATGCAACTCCGACAAGCCGGTGAAATATTTCACTAGAGCTTCACATGATTTGATGATTATACAAAAACGCTCCAAGTTCAAAATTAGTTCATTATTTTATTTTATTGCATGTTTTATTGAAGATGATGAAAAGTAGTATTGTAATTTGTTTTAATGTGTTTTCCAATCAACCGGCGAATCAATGGCTTATTTTTTCAGAGGTTACCGGGGTAAAATCTCACGGTATTTGATCGCAGGAGACCGGAGTTATAACTTAGGGGTTCGCATGCAACTTACCTTAACCTCAGGGGCTGCCTACTCTGCCGTTCGAGAGGGAATCTTAGGGTGGGCCCGCGCCGTCGCTCCGCTTACAGCGTCGTCACAACCGATGGTGGAGATGGGGGGGGGGGGGGGGGGGCGTCGAGGCCGATTTGTAGAGCACGAGGGTCGTCTTGGCACACGCGGTGGAGAGCTTCTCAGGCGTCCGCTCTTCTACACACTCACTGACGGTCAGCACTCGGATACTCGCGACGGAGGGCGTTGATAGATCTCGGTCGAGGTCTTTACACACGCGTGGGATATCCCGTAATTTCGGATTTGGTTCTAAAATTCACTTTTGCACTAGGGTGGCCCGTTATAGTCTGGATCCGACACTAATTGGCACGTAATGTGGGGTGCTTCTGACCGGAATTATGCGATTAACCTTTCCGACACTTGTCTGACCGCGCACTTCTAGAACCGGGCACCTTAATTCGCCACCGCACTTTTACACGCGTTGTGTGCCTAACAGTAGTATCACTACTCCACTTGCTCGAATCAAGACCGTCTCGTTTGCTGGTTCGAAACTGAATCCCCCAGCCTCGGAGCTATTTCTCCACGAACCCCATCGTTGGGGTTTTCTCTCGCCTCTCTCGCAGTTAAGGAATTTCCTGCCCACCACGCATGCCAACTGCATTCATCGTGGTAGCGGGTATAGCTTTTGGTTGCATTGGTAGCGGACGGCGTGTCAATGGGCGGTATAAATTCAAAAAAACATTTAATTACAAAGCAAAATTCCTAACTCCTAACAGCAAACAAATAACAATATATTTATTTTTTAATTTTATTTTAATGGGACATTGACATATGTTACATTTCCCCCAAGGCACAATAAAAAAATAATCAATTATTATTTTTTTTTAATCAAACTACAAATAACAAAGCAGCATGCTTCCAAGAAAAAAACAAACGCTAATATGAATCAATAATCAACTAAATAACTAACAAATTCAACAACAAAATGCATTGCAAAATCAACTTAATTCTGTTCAAATGGTCTATTCAAGATTTAGTGAATGCTCGAGTCGGGTGCGCGCAATTTGGGGGACCCCCGTGATCTAGCAACGCCATCACGGTGAATCCTAGGTAGGGTTTATCGAACTCCTCGAACATTCGTATCACTCTGCATTCTGCGAGAGTGGTGCTGGTCAACTATTTATCTTCGTCCCATCTAAATCGATAAGCTGCTGCAACCTCTAGTTACTTGGCTTGGTGGAAGATCCTTCGAAAGTGGATCCAATCGCTCTACTCTTCTAGCTGTCCCGTTCACAACAAAACCCTAAGACCATTCGTGAGCCCCCTGGATTTGATCGCTCAGAAATTCCCTATTTTGACCATCTTTCCGCTTGAAAGACACATTAGGTTTCTCGCGATCGGTATTGGTAATGGAGTTTAATAATAGTTATTTATGTGACGAGTTGCAAAAAGTTGATTTTTTCAGCACGAGTCGTACATTTATCCAACGAGGCTCGCCGAGTTGGATAAATACGAAGAGTGCTGAAAAAATCGAGTTTTGCAACGAGTTCCATACAAAATTTTATGCAATGATATTTTCATAATGCAACTCATTTGAGTTGCATAATATTCATAATGCAACTCAAATGAGTTGCATTATAAACATTATACAACTATTTTTCATTATGCAACTAATTTCAGTTGCATAATGAACCAGTTCGGAAAAAATAGTCATTATGATACCAAAATGAGATACATAAAATGCAAATTATGATACTGAATTGCATAAAACTTATTTTTGTATCGGCCGGCCGTTAAAATAATCCACGCCTGGGGTTTCCCGGCGTTGGCGTAAATCTCCTATGCTAATCCTTGATTAACCCTACTCCCACCGAGAGGTACAATGGACGTCACATAGAAGGTTGGAACCACTCACAGCATGCAAAACCTCTCAGTGCACTTGAGAGAGTAGCAGTTGTTAAGTGGGTCGGAGAGGGAGCTCACTCACTCTCTGGCTCTAGAATTGAAATTTGAAATTAACAGGAAACAGTATAGAAAAGAAAGAACGATGGTTAGCGTAACGGGAAGGTAATTTAAGGTTTGATATGTTCGGCTGGCCAAGTCCCTAGATTTTTTCCCTCAAGATCTTCCAGTTCATAAGAACTAGATCCGTGTTTCGCAATCACTTTGCAGGGTAAATACATGGGCGCCAGTTTGGCGTTATAATATTCTCCTGCGTTGGATTGTTTGAAATTACGTCTGTACACTTGCTGACCCACTTTAAATTCTTCCGGACGTACGCGTTTACGCAAGTTGTAGCGCTGAGCACCGGTTGCGTAAGCTTTCTTCAGGTTTCTTTGAACCAGTTCGTAGATTTCTCCACAAATCTGACGTTGGTTATCTCGCTGGTCGTCGGGTGAGTATTCCTCTTTTCGGCGCATTCTCAGGTGGTCTTCTCCCCTTCGGGCAATTTCGTGCTTCCTCGTCACGAAAAACGGGGTTAATCCAGTGGAGGAGTGCACCGTGTTATTAAACACATGCTCGATGTCAGCGATTTTGGAATCCCAGCTTCGCTGGTCCTTCTGGCAATCAGTTCGCACGGCCGCATTGATCGATCGGTTTAGCCTTTCTACCGGATTTCCTTGGCTATGGTGGCGAGATGTGGTCCAGTGTCGAATTCCATGCTGTTCCAACAAAGCTTTAAATTCTTTCGAAAGGAAAGTTGACGCGTTGTCTGTCAACACGATTTCGGGTATGGAATTTCTCAAAAACCACCCTTCCCGCAGGATCTTACAGAGATTCCCGGCTTCGATCCTTCGCACGGGATGAAGCTGGCACCATTTGCTGAATAAATCCTGGATCACCAAGAGATGGATGTTCCCCGATTTGCTCTTGGGTAACGGACCAATGTAGTCCATGGCGATGATCTGCCAGGGATGGTCCGCCAACTTCTGCTTGCCCATGATCGGTACCGTTGGGACCGTGGCTGGTTTAGACTCTTTGCAGATGGCGCATCTTTGAATCAATTTTCGGACCTCTGATGCCATGTGAGGCCAGTAATAACGGAGCTGCAGTCGGCTCAGCGTCTTCTCTACTCCCAGGTGAAAACAGCTCTCGTGTTCCTGTTCAATAATACGTTGCCGATTTCCAGGCGGCGGGATCATCTTCCACTCGAACTTCACATCGTAAGGTTCCTCATCGACCGGAACATACTTCCAAAGCTGCCCGTCCTAATAACGGAAATCTGAGTAATTCTCCGGTTCTTCCTCGACCTTGACGATCAGGTCCTCGTACGACGTTCCTCCTGCCTGGGATGCTCGAACAGCGCAGATGCTCCGGGACAGTGCATCCGGGACGATATTGTCAACACCTCTGCGGTGGACTATGGTCATATCCAAATGTTGCAGCTCTAGACTCCACCGACTTAGCCGCGACGAAGGCCGCCACTTGTTATTGCGGATGTACTGCAGTGCTGACGCGTCTGTTATTAGGGTAAAGTGGCTACCTTCAATGTAGCCCCTGAATTTCTCTACCGAAACGAGCACCGCGAGGGCCTCCTTTTCGGTAGCCGAATAGTTTTGTTGGGCCGCGTTCAGTTTCTGGGAAACAAAGCTTATAACTTTTTCCGACCCGCCCTGAATTTGAGTGAGTACACCTGCTACAGCGCGATCGCTCGCATCCGTTTGCACAATAAACTCCTTCTCAAAATCGGGGTTTGAAAGAATAGGAGCGGCAATTAACCGCTCTTTGATTGTTCGGAAAGCTTCCTCCGCTTCTTTAGACCAGCGCACGACTTTCGGCTTTCCTGCCAGTAAGTCAGAGATCGGTGCCGAGAGCGTACTGAAGTCCGGTATAAAACGCCGGTAATAATTTACCATTCCGAGGAAGCGTCGGACTTGGCGAATGGTTCTTGGAGCCTCAAAATCCAGGATGCCCTGAACTTTGGCCGGATCGGGACGGAGCCCATCACAAGACAATAGATATCCCAAAAACGGAACTTCGGATCGACAAAACTTCGACTTTTCGAGGTTAATCGACAGATTGGCTTCTCTTAACCTCCTCGCTACTTCCTCCAAAAGGCGGATATGGTCTTCGAAACTGTCGCTGGCCACAATGATGTCGTCTAGATAGACAAACACGCATGGCTCCAGCTCGCCAGCTCCGAGGATCTTATCCATCAATCTGGATAGAGTTGCTGGGCTGTTGGTTAGGCCGAACGGGAGACGGGTGTATTGAAACATTCCGCGACCTTGCATGCAAAACGCGGTCAGCGGCTTCGATTCTTCGCTCAAAGAGATTTGAAGAAAAGCATCCTTTAAATCGATTGTGCTTAGATATCGGGTTTTGCCCAATCGTCCTAAGATACGACCGACATGCGCTAACGGATAACTGTCTCGTTTGGTTCGGGCGTTTAGCTTTCGCGCGTCCAGACATAGCCGAACAGATTCATTAGGTTTTCTAATCGGAACCGCATTAAGAGCCCATTCGGAAGACGACTCTTCAATGATTCCGAGACGAAGTAAACGGTCTATCTCTTCGTTCAAGGCCTTGTGTATAGCAGGCGAATACTAGAATGGAGATACCCGTATTGGTGGAGAATCTTTGAATTCATCCGTCAGTTGTATGGAATGTTGGACCAGCGAGGTTACCTCGAGCTGGTCTGACATAGCTGGCTTGAACTTCTGCTTAACAATTTCCAGTGCCGCTTCCTGCTCGGAGCTAAGCTCAACGAGATCAGGTGGGTTACTGTCAGGGGATTCTTCATGATCCACGAGGAACAGTATATCTGTTCCTTGTGAGATGTGAAGGTTGAAAGCAGAGAAGAAGTCCATCCCTGCAATACAATCTACAGGAAGGTCTTCTACAATAGTGGTCTCTAAAACTTTGATTTTATCCCTAAAATTGAACGGTAGATAAATACATCCTACCACATTGAGCGCGTCACCAGAGGCACTAGTGAGAGTAAGACTACTGGGGAAAATCTTTGTTTTAGGACCTTTCCAAAAAGAAGCAATTTTGGCAGAAATCAAAGTTTTCTGGCTCCCGCAGTCCAAAAGGGTGCGGATAGAAATTCCAAAAATTGTGGGTTTTATGTGCGGCCTATTGTCATGAACGACAGATAGGACCGTAGTGTTTACGACGTCCGATGAAGGTTCATCGTGTTCGTCTACTGACTCTACATATCCGAGTGCCGAGAGCGACTCGTCAATGGAGAGCTCAGGCGAAGAGTCTGAATCGGTTGAATTTGTTATTTGGAAGGACTGTTGTCCTTCCGGCGCTGTCCGTTTTTTGAACAAAAAGGGCAACGGTGAGTGGGAAATCCTTGGAATCCACACACTTGACAGTGGACTTTGTACGGCTGGGTACATTGGTCTGTCATGTGTTGCTGGCTCCGACAGTTAAAACAGACAAACTTGTCGTTCAACGGGACATGCGTACGGATTTGGGTTTCCACTCCCTTGGAGACGTCTTTGGAGGAGGGGCCGTCTGAAGCCTCCGAGTCGCTGGATCTATTCTTCTCTGGCCTCGCTTTGCTCGGTTGCTTTCCGTCCTTACTGTTACGCTGGTCTTTCCGAAACGCTGGTTTACTGGCCGGGTTGTTCGACCTGAATCCAGGAGTGGGTTTGGTGGGCTGGTTCCTTCCTTGACTGAAACCTTTCGAAAATTGTTGCGTTGACGGTCCTTCCTTACGGTTGGGATTATACGGAACCGGTGGTTTTCCTGTCGCTTGAATGGCACTAGTTTGTGCTTGAGGTTTAGAGAGGAGGTATGTGTTCGTAGCGTCCACCTCTTGTCCTGCCATTTGCAAGGAGAACAAGTCATGAAACTCTCTCCCAATCAAAGCTCGCTTGTATTCAGCACGCATGTTTCGGCGCACGGCATGGACAATTTCAACTTCCGATACGGGGTTCGATAGACTTTTAAACTTCTTCTCCACCTCCAAGAAAAACTCCAAAAACGATTCAGTTTTCTGCTGTCGCCTTTGGTGAATTTCCATCAACAAGTAATGATCCAGGTCTGGATGCCGGAACGTAGCTTTTAGACTATCGATCAGTTCCGAGTAGGTAGTATAACCCCCTTGAACTATGCTCAGCGGAAATCTCCAGGGTCGGTTGAAGTGAAATCGGTACAACAAACTCCTAAGCACACACAGAATTCACCTCCAGAAGGAACTCACTTTTAAGGTAAATCCAACAGCATAACAACGATCGACGGAACTCAATAACACTTTCTTATGATTTGAAAACTCAAAGGCAACACTACAAAAAGATTTCTAATTGGAACGCACAGGGGAGAAAGGCATGAAAAACCCCTTTGTGGGTTCGAAATTACGGAAGAAAATAGAAACGTAGTAATTCTTCTTACACTTCATAATGAATTTGAACGAGCAAATATACATGCATAGCGATATATTAACTAAACAATTTTACCTAGGATTACAATTATACATACAATTTGGCCATGGCAATTACAAACAAATTATGTGACGTCACAATGTACTTGCGGTTTGGGTTTTGGGTTTTTGGTATTTTGGTCGGTGCGTGTCTCGTTGGTGGTAGTGCAGGACTGCGGCGGCGCCAGGGCGGGCCGGCGGTGAACAGCTTCCGGGTTGATGGAGGATTTCAGTGGCGATACCGGTTGTGGGCGTTATAGCCTGGAAACGGTTGACGGAAATCTCAACAGTGGCCGAGGGTCTCAACCAGGAGTCCAAGTGGCGAAGTTCCCGATTCCGGCCGGGGGCCTGAAGCACTATCGGCGAACTTCCCAAAGGTGGTCGGAGTGATGGCCAAGAGTATGGTAGGGGGATTGTCCATCCATGTGTCCGTTGGCTTCGGTTGTGGGTTTGGCAGCTTGGCAAAATGGCAAAATGGCTTCTCGCTGAACCCACGCTCGGGTTACTGTCCGGGGTCCTTTGTTCGGGAATGGTGATGGCGTCCGAACAAAACTGGTCGAAAGACAAAAGAAAAAGGCCCTTTTGTGGACCTACCACAACCATTACCAAATTTGTCACGTTTTTCCGTTTTACCGCAAAACCACCCTTTTGTCATACAAATAGTAATAATCTGCTTATCAAATTTTACCTTTTTCGTTTTCGTGTCACTTTCACTACTATATAGTTATTTCGAGTGGGATGATAATATGTTCCACTACCCTAGTTTAACAAACAATAGAAAATTAGCTTTATATTGATTTTTTCGACTAACCACTACTAACCACTTTGATTTGCTTAACTAACTCCTACTAATATCGTACTAATGTTTGAGGTTTTTGAACATTTTTCACCGCACAAGACCTAAAATTCAAAATCACACAAAATGTTAAGAAAATGTACTACACTTCAATGTCGTGCTTTCCACGAACCATGAGCAGCTATACACGGCGCGCACTAACTGCTCCCTTGTACGTCCCGGACAGTAATAATTTGGTAGTGTAAGAATGCCGAGCACGGACCTTAAAACTATTCATAAGAATCCGAGCAATCCCGAAATTGCCGAATGTCATTCGTATTTTATGAGTTCCTTCGTACCTTGCTTTGCCTATGGATCTACTTCGAATCTCGGCTGAGTATCTTTTGCCGGTGCTCAAACCGCTGTTAATAAATTCTCCGGGCTAGGGTGAGTGTTACCGCATAAAGGTGTGGGTAAGTGGGAGAGTGAGAGCGCGAGAGAATTCTCGCATCTCGGTTTGAGCATAACTCAGGGTCGCATCTAGGAATAATTATTTATTATTATTGTGATGGAGTCACAATTTCAAAATTATGGAACCATCGGTTACAATACCTCCCCGTTCGGGTGAGAAAAGATTGGAAACATATTGTTGAAACGAATTAGGTTTACAGTAGAGTCTAATATTACAACAATCGGCATCAAATCATTCCTGCTCAATTTGTTTTCTTATTAGACTCGCCTTGTCGAAAATATGCGAGCGCGACAACATGCTCGGTTACTCTATTTGTCTAGCACGGCACTCATCTATGTTGAGTACCCACCCAGCTGTCAGACTGTTTCTTCCGTCTACTGGCTCTTATCAAAACAAATCGAATCAATCCGCGGAAAATTTATCATTTGCGAGCGCTCTAAACGATGGACTTCCTAGTGTAATTATTCCTTTGCCGGTTTTGTTGCCATTCAGTGTTCGTTAAGGAAATCATCATGGATAAATATTCCGAAGATCAAGAGGATTTAGTTTCTCGGTAAGTACATTTTTCGCAAGATGCTGACTGTTTATGGGTTTGTTTACTACCGTTCGAGATGCTAGTGCTTCATTCATTATTTTTTTCTCTACTTTTACAGTGTTCCTCTGGTCTGCAGTCCCATGGAAACTGATCAATCTACTTTGCAGGATAAGTATCCTACTTATGTTCCTTTCGTTTGGACGAAATTTGAAAATCTACCTAGTTCGTTTCGCTGTTTCGTTTCTTTTACTTTTCTTTTCAGGTACATGGTTTTAGGTCGGCGGAGGAGAAGATGCCTAGAGGTTTGCCAGACTCATCAACCAAGTCGTAGGAACTGGTACCTACCCGGGCTTTGACGACACACGGGCTATAGCACGGAGCCAGTTTAGCGTTGAACTTATCAACCGCAGAAGATTGCTGAAAGTTCCTCTTCAGCACTCTTTGGCCGACGTCGTACACCGGAGCAGGTTTCTTACGACGTAAATTGTAATAGTGTGAATTTTTTTCATATTGTTTTTGTAAATTCTTGACAACAAGGTCACGAATATACTTATCAAGTTTTAATTTATTATCTAGTCTTTGTTGATCCGAAACATCTTTTTCATCTCGGTCCACGCGATGTTCATCTCCTCTTCCAATTGCTTCGTGGCCAAAGATAATTTTGTATGGGGAAAAACCTGTCGAACTGTGAGGAGTGCTGTTCAAAACGTACTCTATTTCCGATACGCGGGTGTCCCAAAGGGTTTGGTCGGAGCGAACGTAACTACGAATACACGCATTTATGGTTCTGTTGAGTCTCTCGACCGGATTGGCTTGGCAATGGTGCCTAGAGTTTGTCCAGTGTTGTATTCGGAACTTTTCGAGGAGTGCCTTGAATTCTTTGGATAGAAACGTCGAAGCGTTATCCGAAATTAGGCATTCTGGTACGGCATATCTGCGCAACCAGCTTTCCTCGAGGATCTTATTCACCTGGGAAGATGAAATCTTTCGCAGTGGGAACAACAAACAGTATTTTGAAAAAAGATCCATTACCACCAGAAGGTGGCAGTTTCCAGCTTTGCTTCTTGGAAGCGACTGTATAAAATCGAGGGCAATAATCTGGAAAGGTTTTGTAGTAATTCGCTGTTGGCCCATCACCGGATGCTGGGACTTATTGCTAGGTTTACTTTCTTGGCAAATACGGCATTTTTGCACGTAGGCCTTAATTTCCTTAGGCATGTGAGGCCAATAGAACTTTCTCCGAACTCTCGCGAGGGTTTTCTCGTACCCTAAGTGCAAGGCCTCATCGTGTTCTTCATACAACACTTTCTCTCTTAGCACGGTCGGTACGCAGACCTTCCATTCGAATCTATAGTCGACATTGTCCGGGCTGGACACAAACTTCTTGAGGATACCGTTCTCAACCCGGAAATCCTTATAACTTTCCGGTTCCTCCTGAACTTTCTGAATCATAAAATTATACCAATCGGACTTCACGGACTTGGCACTGACCTCCTCTACAGCTCTGGACAGAGCGTCAGGCACTACATTGTCCACGCCCTTACGATGCTTGATTTCCATATCATGTTTTTGCAACTCGAGACTCCATCTGCTAAGCCGAGATGAAGTCTTCCAGCTGCTTCGAAGAATAAATGTTAATGCCGAGGCATCGGTGATCACCGTGAACCTCGACCCTTCAATATAGCATCTAAACTTTTCCAGTGACTTTAAGACTGCCAGGGCTTCCTTCTCGGTTGCCGCATAGCGCTGTTGGGTTGTCCCCAACTTCTGTGAGAAGTAGGCAACTGGTTTTTCCGTGTTCTCATAGGCCTGAGTCAACACGCCTGCTATTGCGGAATCGCTAGCATCGCAGTGAATGCTAAACGGTTTCGAAAAGTCCGGGTTGGTCAATATCGGGGCGCTAATAAGTAACTCCTTTATCTTTACAAAGGCGTTTTCTGCTGATTCACTCCATTTAATCGTTTTCGGTTGATTTTTGAGCAAATCGGTCAAAGGACGTACAACCTCGCTAAATGTCGCAATGAAACGACGGTAGTAGTTGGACATGCCCAGAAATCTCCTCAGTGCGCGAAGGGATTTGGGTCTCTCAAAGTTTACGATAGCTTCGACCCGATCTGGGTTTGGACGAAGCCCCGTTCGGCTAAGAATATATCCCAAATAGGGAACTTCGGGTACACAAAATTTAGACTTTTCCAGATTAATGGACAAATTCGCGGCTTTGAGTCTCCGCGCCAACTCTCTGAGCTTGTCCAGGTGCTCTTCAAACGTATTGCTTACCACGATGATATCATCGAGGTAAACGAATACGTTTGGTTCCAGTTCACTCCCGCCCAATACCCGGTCCATCAACCTTGACAAGGTTGCTGGACTGTTGGCTAGGCCGAAGGGCATCCGAGTGAACTGGAACAACCCTCTACCCAACACAGAGAACGCAGTGAATTTTCGGGACCGTGGATGCAACGGAACCTGCAGAAACGCTTTTGACAAGTCTATTGTCGTGATATAACGACTCGGGCCAAGACGGCTCAGTATTCTATCTGCGTGTGGGAGAGGGTAAGAGTCTCGGACAGTTCGCTCATTCAGTTTCCTCGCGTCTAGACATAGCCTGACCGATCCATCCGGCTTGTCAACTGGTACAAGGCGGAGTGCCCAGTCACTGTAGGACCGTTCTATAATGCCGCACTGTAACATATTATCAAGTTCCTGGTTGATTTTTTCTTGTCTACTGGGGGAGGTCGGAAACGGGTTTATTCGCACCGGAGGGAGCTTTTTGGTCTCTTCTGACAACTCTATGCGATGACTGATCATCGACGTTGTTTCTAGTTCTCCCTCTTTTGCAGGTTTGAATAACTGTTTGACCTCTTCCAACATCTTCAATTGATGTTGGGATAAAAATGGAGTTTCGTCATGATCTTGGAGTTCCTCAACAGATCCTCTGTTGTCCTCGGACAATATCGAAGGCACTATCCCGAAGGATTTCCAGAAGTCCGAGCCCAGAATCAATTTTCGTCTGACGGATGGTATTACAAGAGCCGAAAGAATCTTCGTTACTCCACCGAACGTTACTGGCAACTCTACACACCCTGAAACGTCTAACTTCTGACCACTAGCGGTCGTAATATCTATACTTACGGGCTGTAAACGAAGTTTACAAGCTTTCAGGAGAGCATCTGTTCCTGAACCTAGGATGCTGCGGTTGGCTCCACTATCGAGCAAGCCAATCAGGGGTACATTTAAAATGTCTACTTTTACGAAGGGCCTATCATCATTATCAATTTTGAGAAAATGTTCACTGATTTCGACGCTGGAGCAATGAACATACTCATCGTCTTCTACTTGCCTTTGTCCGAGTGAACACTCAGCACAATCGGGTATAATAGGGGATTTTGGGGTACACCGTGCTTCCGCCTGCCCCTGCAGACGGGTTTTTATGCGTTTTTTGCACAGAACGGACATTCTTTCGTCTCAACGTTAAGAAAGCCGCATCTAAAACAAAATTTATGTTTAGGACGATCACAGTCCGTCTGATGGTGCCCAGGAAGTCTACAATTGAAACATACGCCAGGCTTGGGAGGAACGTACTTCTCAACCAGGATTTGCAATCCTTTATCATGGGCACTATTGTTCTGCTTCTGGTTACCCTCACCTTGCTCAGGTGACGGTTTCCGCGCATTTTTATCTTCATCAGTCTTATTGAGAGGTTTCTGCTCAGCTAAGTTTTTCGTAGGACGACTCACAGCCCCTGTCGGTTTTGACTTAGGATGTGTC
This sequence comes from Aedes albopictus, assembly GCF_035046485.1. Lineage (NCBI taxonomy): Eukaryota > Metazoa > Arthropoda > Insecta > Diptera > Culicidae > Aedes > Aedes albopictus. The sequence goes on along the minus strand of NC_085137.1, from coordinate 277,046,203 downwards.
TTTAATTCGCTAATTTGATTCCGAGCCTTGGAGCTTTCCTCCGTACTGCGGTTCTCGTATTTGTACCAGAAAGTGGCGTCCAATTTGCGGCCAAAAGGTTTTAAATCTGCGAGATTATCTATGTTTGCGGCTACCACATATCCTTTGTAGTCCGCTCTGAGGTTTCTGAAGACAATTTCAAACTTCTTCCGCTCAGAAATGGGTTTCGTGAGAGAATTGAACAATTTTTGCATGTCGAAGAAGAAATCCTGGAATTTCTCCTTGTGTTTCTGCTTCCGTTCTATGGCCCTAAACTCACTAACGTGGTCATGGTCCGGACTCAAAAATTCCCTTTTCATTTCCGTTACGAGTTCCTTCCACGAGGAGAAGTCCCCGTTTTCAACTCCTGACATGAACCAAATTTTTGCTGCGCCTGCAAACAAATGTATGGCGGAACGGAATAATTCCTTTTCGGAGACGTTCTCCGATTTGGCGTAGAATTCTACTTCCTTTATGAATCGCATCAACCCTTGGCCACCATCTCTACCATCGTACCGTAAGTTCCAGTCTGAGACTGGTCTACTACGCTTTACGCTGGACCTAACGTGTCTGGATCTACGCCTACTAGGCGGGGACTGTGACCTTGAAGAATCCGATTCAGTATCAGAAGCATTACCCTTGCCTAATGGATTACGACTCCTTCCTGACAAGTCATAACGATTTAGAAATATCTCGTTCTCCTCGCTTCGGCGAGAATTTAATCCCGAACCCGAAGGTTGTTGAACCGACGATGGAATATTGAACGAAGAAGCGAGATCTTTTCTGGAGGCTAAATTTGACCTGAGCTGTCGTCTAGCCGGAGGGAATACACCGCTCGACCGTTCCTCTTCCTGAGATCCTAAATCATCTTCCGTTTGTGTCCCCTGAGACCTACTCTGAACCTGTTTTGCCGGTCCGGATGTTCCTGCCTGAGCTACCTGTAGCTGAGCTAAGGAATTTGAAATTTGCAGCATGACCTCATTACGGATAGAGTCCATCGGAGAGAAAATTGTGAAATATGTATTATAAAGTTGACGAACTGTAGTTAACAGCTTGTCTAAATCCTCTAAATCATCATCTTTGTCGGCTGCTGCTTGGATTGCCGAACATCGTGCAAAGTAGTGGACTAAACGTGTCTTCAGGGAATCCTTAACCCCTTCAAAACTGCGCTTCTTCTCTAGAAAATCGGTTATTTGTTTAACGTTCGCGTCGATCAATTTTATTTCGTTGTCTATTGACCGATGCTGGCATTTCGCAAAATCTACTAACATCTCCTCTGCTTTGTCCCTCTTCAAAGCTTCTCTCAACCGCCTTCTTAAAACACCCACATTTTCTGCCTTTTCAAAAGGTACTGCTCTAACATCCAGTTCAAACTCTACCTCCTCCTTCTCTAAGTGGTGCACCAGAAGGGTTCGATATTTCATCTCGAATTCCGAATCCATCATTAGAAAACTTTGCGTGTCACTGAAGTGTTCAGGATGTAACAGATGCTCGAACCACGGCCAGATCAACGTCTGTGCCCTTTCCAGACTCACTCTGATATCCACCGGTACTCACCCTTCTCAGTCGCGATTTTGAACAACCGGACTCCAGGACGGGTTTAAAAACGGCCTTTGTGACTCTGGGGCTCACCTGTTACCACCTGAACAGCTTCAAGATCCACGAAAAATCTTCTAAATCACCTAAAAACATTGATAAATTGATTGATGATTGACTATGCTAACTATCTGAATGTAAACAAAACCAGCTGAATATTTTATGCTCGCACCGGGGGTCTCCCAATGGAATCTCAACAAGAATAGCAAATACAAATTGAAAAATAAACCTAATTGATTGTCGTTCCGAGAACGCAACGTCCTCAAAACAGATACAACTGTTTTCCTCCTCCTTCTCACGGGTGCGAAAAGATGTTGAAACCGATTTGAAGAAATTTGTTATTCTAATACTTTTATGTTGGGCGCCAATTTATAACCCCCTTGAACTATGCTCAGCGGAAATCTCCAGGGTCGGTTGAAGTGAAATCGGTACAACAAACTCCTAAGCACACACAGAATTCACCTCCAGAAGGAACTCACTTTTAAGGTAAATCCAACAGCATAACAACGATCGACGGAACTCAATAACACTTTCTTATGATTTGAAAACTCAAAGGCAACTCTACAAAAAGATTTCTAATTGGAACGCACAGGGGAGAAAGGCATGAAAAACCCCTTTGTGGGTTCGAAATTACGGAAGAAAATAGAAACGTAGTAATTCTTCTTACACTTCATAATGAATTTGAACGAGCAAATATACATGCATAGCGATATATTAACTAAACAATTTTACCTAGGATTACAATTATACATACAATTTGGCCATGGCAATTACAAACAAATTATGTGACGTCACAATGTACTTGCGGTTTGGGTTTTGGGTTTTTGGTATTTTGGTCGGTGCGTGTCTCGTTGGTGGTAGTGCAGGACTGCGGCGGCGCCAGGGCGGGCCGGCGGTGAACAGCTTCCGGGTTGATGGAGGATTTCAGTGGCGATACCGGTTGTGGGCGTTATAGCCTGGAAACGGTTGACGGAAATCTCAACAGTGGCCGAGGGTCTCAACCAGGAGTCCAAGTGGCGAAGTTCCCGATTCCGGCCGGGGGCCTGAAGCACTATCGGCGAACTTCCCAAAGGTGGTCGGAGTGATGGCCAAGAGTATGGTAGGGGGATTGTCCATCCATGTGTCCGTTGGCTTCGGTTGTGGGTTTGGCAGCTTGGCAAAATGGCAAAATGGCTTCTCGCTGAACCCACGCTCGGGTTACTGTCCGGGGTCCTTTGTTCGGGAATGGTGATGGCGTCCGAACAAAACTGGTCGAAAGACAAAAGAAAAAGGCCCTTTTGTGGACCTACCACAACCATTACCAAATTTGTCACGTTTTTCCGTTTTACCGCAAAACCACCCTTTTGTCATACAAATAGTAATAATCTGCTTATCAAATTTTACCTTTTTCGTTTTCGTGTCACTTTCACTACTATATAGTTATTTCGAGTGGGATGATAATATGTTCCACTACCCTAGTTTAACAAACAATAGAAAATTAGCTTTATATTGATTTTTTCGACTAACCACTACTAACCACTTTGATTTGCTTAACTAACTCCTACTAATATCGTACTAATGTTTGAGGTTTTTGAACATTTTTCACCGCACAAGACCTAAAATTCAAAATCACACAAAATGTTAAGAAAATGTACTACACTTCAATGTCG